>NC_142109.1:36652500-36827500 GCF_056152115.1 Neolamprologus brichardi | reverse complement strand
GTGTCTATTTGTGTCCATCTCTACATCGGGTGAGTGCCGAGTATTTGTGTATATGGGGGTGAATACACGTTTGTGTCCGCGTGCGCCTGTTCGTCTGTGTCTATATGTCAGCTTGGGTCTTAGACTCCGCCTCTCAGGCTCTCCGAGGTCTGGAGGCCCATCTCCCCTCACCAGCAGAGCTGCACCCAAATGTCACAGCGGCAGCGTCCAGCTGTGGCTCC
This sequence comes from Neolamprologus brichardi, assembly GCF_056152115.1. Classification (NCBI taxonomy): domain Eukaryota; kingdom Metazoa; phylum Chordata; class Actinopteri; order Cichliformes; family Cichlidae; genus Neolamprologus; species Neolamprologus brichardi. Next base: position 36,827,279 of record NC_142109.1, on the reverse strand, counting down.
AAACTAAAATTATGTGTTAATGATGGCTGGAAACGTTCAGTCAAGACGTCGCTGCTCGCTCCTCGCGGCTCGCGCTCGTTACGCTCGGCTCGCCTGGTTTCATTCAGACCACTTCAGCCTCAGGCACACACACCTCTACCAAACTACACCATTGCAAACAGCTGGTACATCCAGGTGTTTTGTGTGAGAGCTCAGAAATGTGTTACATCTCTGCAGGTGTCGTCATCCGATCCAAACCTTACAGATGTGCTCTGAGGACACCTGGTCAGGTGATCTGGAACACCTGACCAGGTGTCCTCAGAGCACATCTGTTTCAACAGTTAACCACAGATCATAAACTCAGCAGGAAAGTGTTTGCTGAGGTCACAGTGATACATCAGCGCCACCGCCCCCTGCTGGACATTAACAAGAATGCAGGTTTAAGGCATTCTTGTACTGGGTCCAACTTTCAGACCTGGAAGCTGCAGAGTCGACCATCCCAGTGTCTGTGGCGACGTGGAGCGACGTGCTGCTAGCACAACACCACCAACCTCACAGATGATCGCACAGTCACGAAGGCGAGCTGCATCCTTATCGGCAAAAAGACTTCAGCGCTACTCATTTCCCCCTGCAGCAAAAATCCAAAGAGCACACTCTCAAACAGAGAAGAATCCATTCATTAGATTTCCGTCTTCAGGTCAAGAGACGTCCGTTTGTTCCCGAGTGTGAGCGACGAGGACAGACGAGCTTTTGTCCAGCAGAACGTGACCTTTACAGAGTCTGCACACAAATACTTCATCCACAACAGGCACATCTGCATTTCAGCTATGTAAATGACACGCCGCGGCTCAGTGACTCTGGAAAACAAGCTGCTCACACACAGTTATGGAAGTACAGGCCACTGGAGCCCCTGTAGAGCACACGGCACTGTTTAAGTTTGCCTGACGTCTCCACACGCATCATTACAGGAAACAAACAAACAAGGAAGAACAAACAGGAAGTAAACACCAGCCTAGGAAAAAACATCCCCGTGTGTTTCCTCCAAGAGCAACAGGGAACTAACAACACACACACACACACACACACACACACACACACACACATCTGAATAAATTAAAGTTCTGCAAAACCATCAGCTGCAAACTCACTGTGTGTGTGTGTGTGTGTGTGTGTGTGTGTGTGTGTGTGTGTGTGTGTGTGTGTGTGTGTGTCTCTCAGGTATGTGCTCAGCGTGACAGCACTGCACTGACTCACCCTGACTCTTGGTGGTTGGAGCTCCACTCCCAGCACTCGGCCCACCTTTTCCCAGCGTGGAGCCATCCGTCTGGGCTTGCCTGGGTCCGGGGCTCCCCTGACCTGGAGGTCCGGTCCCTGAGCCCGGAGCTGGTCCCGAGGGCCCCCGGTCTGCTCTGGTGCCTCTTCCCTGAGGCCTGGGGCTGGGTCCCAGCTTGGAGGAGACTTTCTGTAAGAAGAGCTGACGTTTAGTGACGGCGTCCCAGCCGAGGGGCCCCAGCTCGGAGCTGCAGAGCGAGACCATGGTGTTAGCCATTCCCCACTCGGAGTCAGAAATGTGGACGAGCGAAGCAGCGAGGTAGGGGAGGAGTGAGAGAGAGAGAGAGATTTTTTTAAAGCTGGAGGGGAGGAGGAAAAGGAGGGAAGGAAACGAGGAGGAGGGAAACTGGGAGTGTGCTGCAACTACAAGGAGGGCAAAAACAGTTGCCGTTGTGTCGTACACTCCCCTCGAGAACCCGAGCTCGGACGGGGCCAGGAGCTTTTTCTCTCCCCGCCCCCACCCCTCCATGTTCCTCCCCCTCCGAGTACACGAGCACACATGGAGCGAGTTTATGGCAGAGTGTGTGTGTGTGTGTGTGTGTGTGTGTGTGTGGTAGAAACGGCTGCTCAGCCGCTAACACAGCAGCGTTCAACAGCGCTGCTTTGGCTCAGATGAGAAACCTCAGAGAGCTCAGAGCCTCCTTCGCCCGCGGCAGCGGATTACTGCAGCGTTCACCTAAATCATGTGTTAACATGCGAGCTGGCAGCACAGCTGATTGTCTGGTAATGCATGAAAAGATGGACGCGTGCAGCAGCGTTTCCTTCATCGCTGCCAAAATAAACTCAAGAGTCACGTCGGCCCGACTCAAACCACATGTGCAGTCTGAGTGTATCCAGATATTTACGGGACATGAAACTGCGCCCGCCGCTGCGCCGTGACCCTCCTCTGCAGAATTCATTACTAATCAGGCGGGAACTACTTTCCCCGCCACACTACAACCACCAACCACATCGCTGTGCAGAAGGAAGCGTGCAGTTAAGCTGTGCACAGATGATCATGTGGTGACGCGTCCCTTTAAACATTCATACTCGCGCACAGCAGTGTTTAACAGGTATCTGCCCCGCCCCCGGGGCGGCCTGTGACAGAATACGCTGCAGGTTTTACACCCGTCACAGGCTCAGTACATCTTCAAAAACACATACCAGAGACCGTGCACGCTCGCCGTGCACAGCTAAAGCTCGCAGTTATTTATCAGGAAGCTCGTTTCATCTTTCATCACCTCGAGTGTCAAGCTCATCAGCTGACGAGGAAACGTTCATGCCAGCGCTGCATCCAGCTCGCCCTGTTGCACCACATGCCGTCTTCACACGGATTCAAAGTAAATCCTGAGCTCAGGTCAGACTGGACGCCTCCACGGCGTGCAGGAGTCCCTGCAGACGGACATTTCTTGGGAACTTTAACATTAAGGTCTTGCAGCTTTTATTTTGACATGATATAAAAGTACGGTGTGGCTCAAACACCACCTGTGATTGGTTAAGGATTAAATATCGTGGATGGAGGTGACGATACCAACTCACCGGGTGGAGCAGCGACCCGGGCTGATGTTCAAATCCACCCTGAGGCAGTTTAAGCCCCGCTCTGTCCCAGCAAAAGCTTAAAAAGACTTGTGTGTATACAAACACGCTTCATGTGTGTTGCATGTGCTGAAGCGTTTCCAGAGAGGAAGCCTCTCCTCCATCCTCACATGCAGACACTCTGTTATGTCACAGATGTGCTGCGACAATAAGCAGATATCGAATTACTTCTTGCACCTGGAGCCACCAGCGTTCCCGGATCGTTCGTCTGCAAAACGACATGTTTAAACTCTCACGAGGCAGAAAAGTGCAGTTCACGTCTTCCTCATACTCACCCTGGTAGGCGTCCGTGGTTTCTCCACAGCGGCTGCCAACACCGAAGCCTCCGTTTCCTCCTCCACACACTCCTCACTTGGGCATTTTGCTTCCCCCTCATCAGGTTTTCCATATTTATCGGGCACGTCCTGGTCAGCCTTCCTGGGAGCATTTAGGCGTTTTTCCCCAGCGACCTCGGAGCCCAGCGAGCTGGTCGAAGTGGACAGGGTTCGACTGACGGATAAACTCGTCTCCTGCGGCACGGTCGGCTCCCCGGCTGCTTTCCTGTGGTTTGGCTTGACGTTCCTGCTCTTTCCTCTGATCACAGCCACTTTGATGGGACCTGCAGACGACCTCTGTCTTTTACCTCCATCACCAGCCTGCACCTCCTTCCTCACCACTGCTCTCTTCCCATTGGACGGGGCAGATTTATTCTGAGTAGAAGACACATTTGAAAATGTCAGAGTGTTTATGTCACCTAATAAACAACAGCTCAGAGTCTGGGCTCACTTAAAGAAGGCCTGCTGTGTGCTTTCTATTACACACGCCCTTTACTCTTTTCTAAGCCAAGTAATAAATTACTTTGAGGGTTTTTATGCGATGTGACATGACACTGGTCAGTGACCATGTGACCTGTGTTCAGGTGCTGTGTGCAGGGAGCAGCTACACTACACTTCCTGCTACACCGACTTTAGGAAACTTTCAGTGAAATCTGGGACTACAGGTCGATGCTAACATGCTAACATGCTAACACGCTAACATGCGAACATGCTAACACGCTAACATGCTAACACGCTAACATGCTATCATGCTAACATGCTAACATTGATTATGCTGAATATGGGTCTCTGTGTACCTGTGCAGGTGTTCCAGTAATAATCAGTGATTACATTACTTGTTGTCTATCACATAAAACATTTCAGAGTGACCCTGAGCGTTGGGTGGAGGTGTAGCAAACAGTAAAACCTGGCTGCCGTGTACCTGGGTGGCAGGTTTCGGTGGGGAGGGGGCGGGCCGTGATCCGACTTTAGCTTTGACTGCTTTTAAGTCCACTCTGGAAACCCTCTTCGCTTCTGGACCGGGCGGTTTGGCAGCTGTGGAGGCGGCTGACCTGGGAGCAGGTCTGGGCCTCACATCAGGCTGGGAGGGCGGAGGTTTGGAGCCCACTACACCCGTTTCAGCCTCTTCAGGTGGAGGAGAGCTCGTTTTCTTAACATCTTCAGTCGGCGTCTGTGTGTCTTCACTGAGGTCTTCAGAGGCTGGAGGATCCGTGTGACGCCCTTTGGACGGTTCTGGAGGACAGTGGACCGCAGGCCCGTCCACCTCCGTCACCTGGACGCCGTCACCTGACCAACTACCTGAGCTCGCGATCATCGCACTGCTTCTCTGCACGTCCACATCAGAGCTCACAGACACAAACAACGCCTCCTCTTCATCATCATCATCATCATCATCAGGGACTTCTGTTGCGTCCGAGTCTGGAGTTGAGGAGCTGCGCCTTCTTCCGTTACTGCTTCCACTGCTGACATCCTCGTCGATGAGGCCGCCGTTTCCTGTCAGCGATCGGGCGAGTGTCAGGTTGTCGTTCCAGCTGTCCTGGTGGTAGTCGTCGCCGTTGGCGTCCAGGTAAACCGACACGGAGTTGTCGTTGGACTCTGTCACGGTTTGAGATTTCCCCAACGAGGTGTCATCACCGTCATCGCCGTCGTCCGGGTTACGCTCCTCCTCTGGCGCCCAGTCTGAAACGACACACTTCAGAGTCACAGTTTTCACCGTCGTCAGGGTAACGTCGAACATGTCGTAGTCCAGCGGGCTGTCGGTCCGGCCCCCGCTCAGACTCCGCAGCGACTCGGGAGACGACTCCCCGAGGCAGGACGAGGAAGAGGAGGAAGAGGAGGAAGAGGAAATCGGGAAAGCATTCCCGTTGTGGTCTCCTGCACTGTGGAGAGGGAGCTTCATGCGGGAGCCGCCCGCGCCCCTGACAGGGACGCTGTTAGCGGGCTCGGAGGCGCTCATCTCGAGGACAGGAAATTCGCGGTCAGGACGTCACAGCGCCGCGCTCTGTCCACCGACACATTCACACCCCAACGCTTCCACGAAGGCTGGACGGCTCTGACGGATCCTCACATCGTGGCTCCGACACGTTTTTCAGGAATCTGGAAACGTTCCCGAGTCTGCAGGGAGACACAGAGAGTTACAGTTTAGACTCTGATCGAACATCAGCAGCTGATCTTCATCATTACCAGAGCTGGAAGACGAGCAGGAAGTTAGTGTCGGCTAAATTCCTCTAACGACGCTCCGGCCAACAATCAAAGAAGCGAAACTTTGAACAGGACGAATGTGAATGCAATCATAGCAGCTGCCTCTGCACCTGTCAGCATCTTATTGACGGCGAGGTCACCGACAGTAAGAAGCATCACGGCGATATCACGTGCATCTCTGAGCAAACACTGTGATCCTCCGGTCAGATATCAAGTGAAAGATTAAATGTCACCAAGCAAACAACAGCTCGACAGACCGAACACACAGCGGCTCTGCTGGGAAATAACTGTGGCAGAAAAACCCATGAGGACTTATTTTAAAGACACGGGTTTCCTCATTTGGGCCGACAGCTGAAATAAAACTCATGAAGCAAGTTTGAAACTAAAGACATGATTATTGATTTTAGGAAGTCCCCTTATAGCTCATCACCTACTATCATTAAAACTGCCGATATTGGGATCGTTGAGAGTTATAAATATCTAGGTGGTACTTGACCATAAACTGTGTTTTGAATCTCATGCTGATGTCACTACTAAAAAAGTTCAACATAGACTGTTCTTTTTAAGGAAAATGAGATCTTTTAATGTCTCATCTGAGATGTTGTCTTTGTTTTATAGAAGTTTTATCGAATCTGTGACGTCTTTTTGTATCGCTGCCTGGTTTGGTAACCTGACGGTGAAGAATAAGAATCGGTTGGGACTTCTGGTAAAAACTACTAGCAAAATTTCAGGGCGCTGGCAAGATGGACTTTTGGCCGTTTACAATAGAAATGTGCTTAGAAAGGCTCATTCTATTATTAACTGTGTGAACCGTCCACTTCACAGTGAGTTTGACTTGTTGCCTTCCGGCCGCCGTTTTAGAGTACCTGTGAGGACTAAAAGACTCCAGGTCTCTTTTATCACTACTGCGTCTTGTCTCCTTAATGGTAAATAATTGTCCTTGAACTTTCCATCATTATTATTGTTATTATTATCTTATAGTATTGTTCTGTTTATTTTTATCCTGCTGCATTTAACCTGCGCAGAAAACAAGAAAACAAACAAACATCAGCTGCTGCTTCAGGTAAACATCTCATATACTGATCAGTCAACAAAGCAGTTATCCTGCCCATATCATCATCATCATCATCGTCGTCGTCTCGTGCATGAGAGCGGTCTCTCCCTGACAGACGAGGTTTGTCACAAAGAAGCAGGCAGAAGAAAAGTGCTCAGGATTCCTCCAATCAGGAAGCAAAGCTCTGAGTGCATTAAAACTGCTGCTGCAACATCGGGCAGTGAAAGAGTTGAGAAACGCTGCCCTCTGCAGGCTGCACTGATCACTGCAGTAAAAAGACGACAGAGTCAGAACCCTGACAGGTGAGCAACACCTTCAAAGTTCATCACGCACCAAAATCTGACCTGCTGTCTGTGTTTCTGTCTACATGTGTGTTTACCATGTACTCATAGCTTTGTGGAGAACAAAATTTGGAAGTTTACTGTACTTGTGGGAACCAAAGTGCCCGTCCTCACGAGTTTGAAGTGTCAGGTTTTAGTGTCAGGGTTACAGTTAGGATAAGTGGGTAGGGAAAGCATTCAATTAGATGTCCCCACAAGGATATGAAAGCACAACTCTGTGTGTGTGTGTGTGTGCACGTGTGCGTGTGCACGTGTGCGTGTGCACGTGTGCGTGCACGTGTGCGTGCACGTGTGCGTGCACGTGTGCGTGCACGTGTGCGTGCACGTGCGCATCAGGGACAAAGAAAGAGGAGCAGCTAATAAAGGCGCTCAGATCCAGGACAGCGCTGCTGCTCCATTATCTGGTAATGGCAGCAGAGCCTGTGGGCGCCACTCGCTGTCAGGCTGCTACAGGAAACACTTCCTCACTGAACTCAACATTTCCCTGTTTGTGTTTAACAGGACAGAGACAGAGAGACTTCTCTGCTTACCTGCGACTATGATAAAGATGTTTTATTCTTATAGCTTTTATGTGTCATTAGTTCGGAGCTGAGACATGCATCACTGTGCTGCCTGATCCTTCAGTCTCTGCGCCTCCATAATGCATAAGCTGAGCTCAGGCAGACGCCGTCAGCACCACCTCACTTCCTCTCTCAGGTGAGGTCAGCTTGGCTCAATTAAATATGAATTAACAGCCTGTCTGCAGTTCACCTGCTGTGAACATCACAGACTCTGGGAAGGTTCAGCGTCTCCAGCAGCAGAGTGACGACACCTGCGCTCACCTGTGTCAGACCTGCAGCAGCCTCTTGCTGCTGACGCTGTACGTTTGCACTGTTTGTGTGACGTGTTGTGAGGAATAAAGCACGCCATGCTCTCATCATCCAAACTGCTGCTTGCTGGATTCAGACACTGACGGTGTAAGCAGGATCAGCTGATCCTGGATCTTTTAAACTCCAAGCTCGCATTAGATCGCCTGGTGCTTTCACTGCACGTCTGTGCACATAAACATCGATGTGTGGTGATGAATTCCTTTCAGGTGAGTTGTTTGTCCCAGACAGAGTGAATGCCCTCAGGCCATCGCAGACCGAGCCCTCAAACAGCCTGACGACCGCTCATTTCTTTTTTCAGAGCTTTACTCAGACTGCAGACACTCCTCACTCTGATTATCAGATAAAGTCAAATGAAATTAATGATCCAAACTGATGACCTCCCTGTTCTCCGTGCAGAGAAGGAAAGGCACCGAGGGAACCGTCCTCCATCAGAGCGAGACGCCGCGCTCTCTGACACGAAGCCTCCAAACTGAACTGAAAGCTCCTGAGCTTCCAAACGACTCATCCACTCCTGTTAGGATCAGTTTCTCCACCAGCCTCTGGCTGTGTGTGTGTGTGTGTGTGTGTGTGTGTGTGTGTGTGTGTGTGTGTGTGTGTGTGTGTGTGTGTGTGTGTGTGTGTGTGTGTGTGTGTGTGTGTGTGTATAATGGGGCTAATCTAAGCTAAGGTCCCTGCTACGCTTGTCGAGCAGGTTAAGTCCAGAGTGGATGGAGCTGAAGAGGAAATCATGTAGAGGAAACGAGCAGCACGAGAGGCCGAGCGACCACGAGGGAATCAACATGCATCAGTAAATCCACAAAATTCACTGATTTAACCATTTTGATTGACCTGCTACAGCCGAACACAGTCAAAGTGTTTTATGCGACTTAGTCCAGCTTTACAAAATCATTCCCACCAGAGCTGCTCTGGCAGCACCAACGAGCTCCACAACACAGGTTTATACGAAAGCAGCCAAAGATCCCAGATCAGCATCCACGGCTAACATCACGTACACTGAAGTCTTATCCAGTGTAGTAAATCCTGCTCAGCAGCCCATCTACAACAGATCACAAACATTATGCTGACGCCGGGAACGGGCTTGGTTTGCTGTACTAGAATAAAGTGTAATTGCACATCCACTACAGCAGGTGGCAGGGTTTTTTGCACCGAGCGTGCGCACACAGCAGGAGATACAAAGTGCAGCAAACAAACTCAAGAAAAATATTTAACAGTGACGAAAAGACGGGCGCAGATGACGGGACAAACAAAAGTCTCTAAAGCTAAGACGAGGAAATGTGGCGGCGCGTCTGTAGCGCTCGGCTTCACTCTGACTCTGTTAAAGTGTTTTATATGTTTGAGGAGGCCCGAGTGAGTTTTTGAGGACCTGTACTTAATGTTGCTGATCAATTTAAATGCATTTATTGATTTTCTTTAATTTTATTATTCAGAAGCAAATGGTTCAAGTCAGTCAAATGTTTTTAGTTTGAATAAGGTTTTATTTTCTTAACTTTCAGACAAATTTTCAGACAAAAAAAAAAGTTAAAGATATTCTTTGATTGAAGTTGATCTAAGTTTCTTTTGTTTTCTTTAATGTTAATAAGGATACAATGTCATGCAGAGATGTACTTAAAATAAAAATTTAACAGACAAATGAGACTATAGGGAGCGTGGGGTCGTAACAGGAAATAACTGAGAGGCTCAAAAGAGAGGACACTGCAAAGACTGTATATAAAAGATGGAATTAGCCACCATGTTGTCAGCCATGGGCTTCTGGAGTGAACGTTAGCACTGGAGTGAACGTTAGCACTGGAGTGAACGTTAGCACTTGTGGAACCTTTCTTGGTGCTTGTTTATAACTATTAGCTAACGCTAGCTAGCTTAGGTATGTGAACCTCACACAGACACCTGCTAATTATTCCTCAGAAACATCCAAATAAAATCCTAGAATTTCACTGAAAACTGGAGCTCCGCCTCCGCCGCCGTCTGTCAGTACAGTAACCACACAGCTCCCGTGTTATTGGTCAGATGATGTCATTAAAAACGCTCCAACAGCACGAACACGGTGCAGAGGTCCCGCTGAGGTGCAGCGTAGCAGAGAGCTAGCAGCTACAGCCTTCGACTCTGCACTTTCCTCTGTGCTGCTCTAGGCTCCGCCCCCACTGTTACTTTCTCTCAGCTCTGCTTTTTAACCCTTTAAGACCTACCATAGAACCAAGTCCACCAGAGCTTATATTATATTTTTACATGCTGTGGAGCCATTTTTGGGAGCATTTCAAGTTGCTATACATCAATACAACCATTACAGCCTAAATTTTAATAATATGTCTGCATTAAGTGCATAGTAATTACATAAATTGCAAGAAAGTGCAATAAACTACAAAAAATTGAAAATCGTTTTTGTTTTTTTAACATATATTTCTAGTTAGAGAAATTTAAGAGGCTTATCCTTCAAAACTGTAAATACAAAAAAGTTGCACAAAATAGTTTCCCACCACAGGAAATTTATTTTGAGTGTCTTCATAGTTTTATTTTTGAAATACACCAATTTTTATACACTGCAGGAAAAACGAAAATATTATAGTGCAAATTTGCAAAAAAGCAGCATATGCATCAAAATAAACTATTTCCAGCAGTGCAATATGAGTCCTAAGCATCCCAGAAACCACACAGAAAGTCATAAAGTCAAACATAACTTTTAAAAACACCAGTATAGGCTCATGAGGCCCTGATGGTAAAAAACTACATTTCCGCAAAATGACGTCACTTCCGGTTTTGGGCAGGTCATGGCGGACATGCGATAGTTCGCGCTGATGGACGTAGGAAGTGTTACAAACAGCTGATTGGATCAGCAAAGCGTGTTTCTGGAATATTATGTTTTTGTTGCTGCAAGTGCTTTTTATGCAGTTTTTGCAAAACTATATGTGGAAGGAAACTGTGACCGAGGACAAGCTGATGGCATAAGATGTAAGTACAACTCCTCCGGTTTCATATGCAAAAAAATTTATTGCGCTAGCTCACGTGGTTGCAGAGCTACCGGGATTTAAAAATAGTTACGCAAAACAGAGCGTGCCCGCTCAGACCGGCTTTAAAGGGTTAACAGAGCAGTCTCTGTTACAGTCTGCTCACATGCTCTTATTTAGTAAAAGTCTCATATTTCTATCAGCAGTAACAGAAAAAACAAACTTTTAAAACTTGATTTTCCTCTGAGTCGGTCTGAACTCTGTGCAGCTTTGCGTCTGACTTCTAACTGTTTGTCCTTTCGGGCTTTTAAAGCCTGCAGGGCTGTGCAGCTCAGCAGGGGGTGTTTGTTTTGTTCATAAGGACAGCCCTCAGCCTTTCTGGCAGCAGCACAGCAGAGCCAACCAAAGGGTTTCTTTGGTTGGCTCTAATCATCACACACACACTGAATGAATCAGCTTCTGCGATGGAGGCTGACCTCACTCTGATCTGAATGTGAAACACTCAGCAGGAGGGAGACCGTTTGTTCAACTCATCATTTCTTAGCGTTGCATAATGAACCACACAAAGATGATGGAGTGGAAACCAACCCGAGCTCCTGGGGTGAAAACAATGTTTTAACACGTGAACCTGGAAATCTGTCTTCTTTCCTCTGCACGTTTGTCGCCACAAAAACAGGCCGCTGGTGTTCGAGGTCACAGCAGGAAAAGAGAGAGCCATCGCTTCCTTTCTCTCTTCCTTCAGCGCCTTGTTGAGCGCACGCTTATCCAATTGTTTGCAAAGCTTTAGCACCGAATGTGCTCCGACTGTTCTTTAACCTCCAGGATCGTGAAGGAAAAAGCTCGTCTGTTGTGATTCTCTCACCGCCTACATGACGTTTCCTGTTTTCTGTCACGCCTCCTGTTCAAAAAGAGGAATCCCTCTGAGCCAAAAACTCTTTTTCCTACTCTTGGATCTATATGATGTCATCAAGAGGGGACATCCCTAATATGGTCGTTTCAGGCATCCACGCTGAGCATTTCACAGCTCAGAATTTTAAACTGTGACTCATGCAAAGCTGCTCTGAGCCCAGGAATAAAAATAGCTTTTTCCTCCGTTCTTTGTGGTTTTTCACCTTAATGAGCGTCAGTCTGAGCGCCCACAAGAAGCCGATGACAAACCTCAGAGTGGGCGGTGCCAGCAGCTGTTGGTGGCTAACAGTCGGCTCCATTGTTCACAGCTGATCGTTCAATTAAAGTTCAGAAACTAAACTGTCATGCAGGCTGCTGATTGGACTGTGACACACACACACACACACACGCTGAAGTGAGGAGCTGCAGAGTGCTGCAGAGGAGCTCAGTGCAGGACGCTGCAGTCGGTTAATATTTGTGCTCTGTGAGGGACGACTGTGCTTCACTGGACCATGACGAACATGAAGCTCACAGCAGCGTTTCATAACAGCCGTGTGGAGGAACTGCACTGAAATCACTGCTCAGCAACACGAGGTGCTCAGAAACTGTTTCTAACCTGATACTCTGATTACTTTGATCTCCAGTTCTGTGAGTAATCAATTACTTCTGAAAAGGAAACATTAAACAAACCTGTACGCTACAGGACGATGACCAACAACAGGTGAGGAGTCAGAGTCACGGGTGTACTGCTGACCTGTAGGTCAGAGTGACTGCAGCGCTCACACACTAATGTAATGTCAGCATCTCTGGAGACATCCAACATTAGTTACTCAGATTTGTGTCTAATTTAGCATGCAGGAGATCTCACACACACACTCACACACACACAGCAGCAGGATCCACAGCTAATGGTAGCTAGCTTTTTGCATCCAGAGATATCTGCTGATTAGTGCTCTCTAACTCTGTTACTATAGTAACCTCACAGCATGTTATTGGTCACATGATGTCATTAAAATGCTCAAAGGCTCTAACAGCACAAACAGTCCAGTTCAGGCACAATTAGCTTAGAAGCTTAGCAGGCAGCTAGCAGCTACAGCCACCTGTGTCACCATCTACCTGTCAGTCAGAGAAGCCACGCCCCTAATAATGTAAACTTCCTATGACACCAAACAGTTTGTATCAGGCTGCAAACGTGTCAATTTCTGCTGGAAAAGTTTAACATGGGAGTCTATGGGGACTGACTCACTGCTGCCTCTGCTGGGCGTCAGAGGAACTGCAGGTTTGGAGCTCATTTAAATTCCCAAAGCAAAAATTCAGCCCAAATGGTAAATGGTAAATGGACTGATTCTTATATAGCGCTTTTCTACTCTCTCGGAGCACTCAAAGCGCTCTATACAACATGCCACATTCACCCAATCACACACATTCTCACAAGCACTTTATCTATACTTAGTGCTATCTAATTACATTCACACACATTCATACTCCGATGGACGCATCGGAGAGCAACTTGGGGTTAGTATCTTGCCCAAGGATACTTGACATGCAGACTGGAGGAGCCAAGGATCGAACCACCAACCTTCCGATCAGTAGGTGACCTGCTCTACCTCCTGAGCTACAGCCACCCCAAATATTCTGCAGAAGTAAGTGACAAACATAAATGCAGATGAGGGTTGTGACAGGTGTGCACTGGGGTTTTGTTCTGTCACACAGCTAAATAATTCAGCCTGTAACTGGATAGAGTATGACATAATCTGAGTTTCCAAGATAAAGAAAGACCGTGGGGCAGAGCCAGAGGGAAATCAGTCTGAAAACGAGCAGAGCGCAGACACATTCAGGACCAGAGCCAATGAAACACGAGCTCCCAGATTTGTCTGGTTTCCAGGCTGATGTTACGTCTCAGGCTCAGATTACCTGATACCTGAGTTTCACATTACAGTCCGATACCTAAAGCGCCCGAGCTGGCTGAGCAGAGACACCCTTCAGCTCATTTTTGCAGATCGCATCCTCGAGGTCATTCGCTCAGTGGGTACCCACGGCGCCCTCGTGGCAGCAAATCCACAGCTTCGCCTTCATACTCGGCCCTCCCTTCATCCCAACAGGTGAAACGACAGCAAGGAATTTATCTACTGATGATTCAATAACAACAGAATCCAAACGAGCCATCTGCAGGATTTAATCAAAACTGCAACCATCTGATGTGCAGGAACGACTGCGGCTCTGCTTTCATTCAGGAGGGCACCGAGCCAATCAGAGAGCTCGTTAACAGGCAGCAGGCTCACCTTTCCTTCATAGCAACACTTGGCAGCATCACACTCACTGCATCACCTCACAGCACAGAGCTGCATCACTGCAGACACACACACACGTCTGCATGAAGGACACGATACAGTGAGCGTGGTTACCATAGAAATAAACAGAGTGCTTAGTCATTCTGAGAAGACGAGCTCGACTGTGAGAGGTCTAAACACCGCAGGCACTGCAGAGGTGTGTGTGTGTGTGTGTGTGTGTGGGGATGACATAACAGTCACTATATTTCCCTGCATGAACCAGCTGAAGCACAGTAAGCAGAACAGTCTCTCAGGGGAAACAGCACGAGGATGGACACTTAATGGACAGCGAGGGTGAGAGAGAGCTGCGAGCTGATTGGATGGCAGTCTAATGACGGCTGGTCCAGAGGTCACACTGCAGCGTGTGGATGGAGCTGTTATGTAACCAGCTAGCTGGCTTCGGGGGGGGCTCACTGATCGATACCTGCGCAGCTGATGGGGTCGGCGTGGAAACGCTGCCTCATTACCGCAGTGACACAAACGGTTCCACGTGGACACCTGTGCAAAAGAACGAGCACCTCACATCTGCAGGCCTCATGTCAGTCCGTTACATTTTTGTTAGAAGTGCAGTGACGGATTGTTCTGGAAATAGAGCTGCAGAGTTTCCCATCGGTACAAATACAGACCCAGGTCACATGACGCGTCCATACATGGTCAGAAATGCCCACACATGTTTTTTTCTACTGCACGAACCAAATGTTCCTGAAGCTGACGACACCCACAGGAGACTCAAACACCTCTGTGGCTGATCTTAGAGAATCCCCCGATTTTTCAAGCTTCTCCATCATGAATATTTCAAACCGCTGCTACGAGGCCTCGCTCTGACACGCAGATGTGGCGCTGTGTTCTGAACCGGACCCAGCGTCCTCGGGGAACCACGAACCCTCGGCTCCTCTCAGCAGGTCGAATCATCCTCCAGCCGTAATAAGCCGACCTATCAGAGGCAACGCCTGTTACACTGAGAGGCATCACGTGACTGCTCCTCCTGCGAGGCTTCCAACGTTCATATCATGAAAACTTTTATTCAATAGATCGATCGATTGATCTCCCACGTGTGGGACGGATAAAGGTTTTGTGGCTATACATTGTAACAGTTGCTATTGTAATGCAGTGTATCACCACATGGTGGCGCCTCCTGTCTCATGACTGGTGTGTCACCCCCTTTTTGTTCTTCTTCGCACTCCTCCTGTAACGGATGCTCCCGTGTGTACGCAGACTAGTGTGCTCTTTAGTAATGTGTGGTAGAGGCAGCACTTTTATTTCTGATACTGTAAATAAATGAAACTTTTTGGAAAGTCAGAAGCTGTTGCTCATTCGCTATCCACCTGCACACCTCCGCACGTTACAACATCAATACAACTGTTATATCGCACATTATAATATCTATGCATCACGTCCATATTAACTACATAAATTGCAAAAAAACTACAAAAAAATTGAACTTTTTTCAACACATTTCTAGTTTTAGAAAGTTCAAAACTGTAAATGCAAAAAAGTTGCACAAAATCGTTTCCAATCACAGGAAATTGATTTTGCATCTTCATAGTTTCATTTTTGAGATAGACCAATGTTTGTAAACAATTTGCAAAAAAACAACAGTTTCAGTTCTGAGCGTGTCAGAAAGCGTACAGACGAGCATGAAGTCAGACACGACTGTCACAAACTCCAGGGAACCTTTGAAAGGTCTGAAGGATAAAAACTACGCGTCCCATGAAAAATGACGTCACTTCCAGGACATGAAATAGTTCGCGCCGACGTTTATTCACGCGCAGGAAGTGCTATGACCAGCTCGGATCAGCAAAGCGTGTTCTGGAATATCATGTTGTTGCGAGCGTTTATGTGACGTCTGCAAAGCCGTCTGTGGAAGGAAACCACGACCTGGACAAGTTGGTGCTATGGAAGCGAGCTGATGTTCAGAACGCTCAGAGGGGCATTAAAGGGTTAAAAACATATAATGATCAATGTGAGCTGCAGGTGTCGGCCTCACGTTTACCTGTAAAGGTCAGAACCAATGCAAACACTCGTCTCAAAGCTTCCCCCAACGAGCCAATCAGCTCAGCCGGAGAACAGAAGAACCAATCATGCTCGCCGGTCCGTTATCACCATAGAGACACAGGTAAGTGCACTTTTGTTTTCCTCACTGGCGCCATGATGTGAATTAACATGTTTGTTTAGTGCTCTGGTGGGAGGAGCCAACGCAGTTTGTTGTTTTGATGCTGAGCGTGCAGTGAAGGATGACTTACAGGAAAACGCTTCAGCAGTTTTTCTTTAAAAGAAGTATAATCAGATTAGACTGGAGACTATCTGTGCAGTTTAAATGTCCCGGTTACCATGGAGATGAAAGTTACGGCTCCATCCGCGTTTGTTAAGGCGACCATCGGGAATATCGGCCTGGACTGGCTGCAGAGTTGTGAGTCTGTGCTTCAGCTGTGTGAACATTTCTACAGGATTCAGTTACACGAACGATCCTCTGAAAGCATCTGGAAACCATCACAGACGCCAGAGGAAGGACTGCACGCCATCACCGTGTCTCCACGGGCGCCCTTTACTTGTGCAGCAGCTCCACTTTACATAAGAGCGGACGAGCCTGCGCTACAGCAGGAAGTTTAAAGACCATCATCAGTCTTATTACAACACGACTTGTTTACTCTGAAGGAAAAACAGTTTACTGATGAAGCTGGAAAAGATGAACTGTGACACAAGTTAATGTTACACGATCCAGCCAACAATTCAAAGTGCGCACACACTGCTCATGCTCACACTCACACTGTTGCCGCAGCTTTAACTTACTCTTCTCCTTCTCAGCCTGCAGTGCTGCAGAAACACATCCAGCATAAAAACAGAAGATTCTCCTTCAGCGCGTTCACTTCACGCCGTCCTCACACACACACACCGCCCTCCTCCTCCTCACACACTCGTCCTGCTGCACAGGACGTTCATGCGTTGTGTGTTATCCCGTCAGCGCTGTGTGTGAGCGAACAGGGAAGGCTACGCAGGCTGTGACGGTGGTCGAGAGGGGGAGGGAGGAGACTGAGGGAGGGAGGGATACACCTCCCTTTTTGGTTCTGGAGCAGAGGCACGCTGCTCAGTGCTGCAGTAACAAGAAACAGTGCACGTGTGCGAGGCAGGCTGCTGGGAGCGCACACACACACACACACACACACACGCACACAGACACACACACGCACAGACACACACACACACACACACGCACACAGACACACACAGACACACACACAACTTCCCCAAGGTCTGGTGTGGGAGGGAAAGTTAATCCCATGTTTACAGAGAAGTTGTGTGAGTGTCTGCCAGGTAACCCAACCCCGGTCCAGCCTCCACCCTGAAACACACGGGAGGGTCCAGCGCTGACCCCTCCAGCTTGGTTGGCTGTTGCTAAGCAGCACTGGGCCCCCTCCTTGTTATTGGTTACAGGAGTTCGGTGTTTTTTTTGGAGGGGAGCACGGAGAGGAAGGTTTGGGACTGCTGGAGGAAAAAGGCCAGTGAGAGTAATGGAAAAGTATCCTGTGTAATCTGATGTAGAGGAGGGGGAGGGGGGGGGACGGGCCAATGGGAGAGCAGATCTAAGTGATTATTTAAATTAGTCATGAACGTCCTGCCAATTGATCCGAGCACAGGGCTGCTATTGGTGGGCACTCGTATTATTAACAGACCTCTGCAGATGACACACACACTCTCCTCGTGCCTATGGTACGACAACTTTTCTCCGTGCCCCTGGTACACTGCGCAGAAACACCTTCCCCCCCCCCCCCCCCCCCCACACACACACACACACACACACACACACACTACCTGGCTTAGTCATGAAGCTGCATCCACAGACAGCATGTGAGCAGCGTCACACTAGTTTCACTAGCAGCTATAACTGATAACAGTAAAATAACGCGTCACATTCACCAACCAGAACATCCTTCTTACAACGTTACAAACATGATGTGACTATGACAGCGTCAGCAGGAAGCTGGTGACAGCCTCCATCAGCTCTGCTTGGGTGGGGCAGCAGAGACAATCGAACCTCCAGCAGGTGAAGAGTTTTTCTTACAACCTGCAGGAAGGTTCTGGGTGACTCTCAGTTATCGATCTGCAGGAAACAGATGATCGTTCGGTTTAACGAGGCCGTGGCGCCCGGCTGGACTGTGGCGGCGTCACTTCCTATTTCAGAAAGTGCAAAGTTTTATCACATCTCAAAAAACCAAAAACATCCAAACGTTCAAACACGCGCTAAGACTGCACTGCGTGATCCAGCAGACGCCAGCGCCAAGAGCCTGCAGCAAGAAGACATCCAACATGGCTGACTGAGCAATCAGCTGACCCAGTAAAGCCAATAAAACGACTTAATTTCACCAACCCTGTCCTAGCCGACCACGTCTGTGCTGCACGCATCAGTGTCAGTTTCTCAAAGCTGGAGTCCTAATTTGGGCGTGACAGGATGTTACACGTCTGTTTCTCAGATTCTTCTAACGTGGCTCAAGAGTTGGGAGTTCGTCTTGTAATCGGAAGGTCGCTGGTTCGAGCCCCGGCTTCCCTTTGCCTGCCTGACTGTTGTTTGTGCCCATGCACCAAATAACAGTTCAGAGTACCCAGGCTTCTTGGAATCACTGGCTGCTCACGTTGGACCTGAGTGGTGTTTTGTGATTGGACTTTTGTTGGCGAGTGTCGTGGCAGTTGTCCCAGAATACAGGAGATGAAGGAAGCCGTCACCTTGCCGGGCGATCGTGGCTCAAGAGTTGGGAGTTCGTCTTGTAATCGGAAGGTTGCCGGTTCGAGCCCCAGCTCGGACAGTCTCGGTTGTTGTGTCCTTGGGCAAGACACTTCACCTACCACCAGTGTTGGGAAGGTTACTTTTAAAATGTATTCCATTACAGATTACAGAATACATGCCCCAAAATGTATTCTGTAACGTATTCCGTTACGTTACTCAATGAGAGTAACGTATTCTGAATACTTTGGATTACTTAATATATTATCATGCTGTTTACAACTACATGAATGTACTATTGCTGTGATTTATTACTGTTACTGAAGGTCCGCGGCTCCGAACCGTAGTAAAGGACCTCTGGCTAATACGGTGGGTTCTGTGTCGGCTCGTAGCTGAAAACTAGCTTTACTTTGTTGTCTGGGTCAACTTTGCTAGCAGAGACAGAGAGAGGCGTTGAAAGGCTGCTCCAACAGAACTTATTGTTTCAGAGGAAAACACGAACACGGTGTACAGTCGAGTCTTAATAGCTTACTTACAGCTGGGCTCGTCAGGCTCTCTTCTTGGCTGCAGTGGTTATTATTATATTTACATGCTTCCAGCTCCCGTTTCTGCTCGATGACAGCTCGTACTTTTCCTTTTTCTCCCTCCCTCGCTCACAGACACATAACGTGTATGGCAGTCCATTCTCCCTGCAGCACAGACTACACTGCCTATGATGCTACATTCTTTAGAGCCTGTAGCATTCTACCTGTTAGCTTAGCACAACAACAACAGGCGCTCTCTCACCCAGGAAACACGCAGAGAGAGACCGTCACCCTGTAACCATGGCAACCGTAACGCTGCCGCCTGGAACAACAGAACGTAGCTGTCAAACAAAACCCAAACAGTCCTGACCCGCCACAATATGAAACAGGGAAGTACCGCCGTGTAATCCATTTATTTCAACAAAGTAACTGTATTCTAAATACCACCTTTTTAAACGGTAACTGTAACGGAATACAGTTACTCATATTTTGTATTTTAAATACGTAACGGCGGAACATGTATTCCGTTACTCCCCAACACTGCCTACCACCTACTGGTGATGGTCAGAAGGGCCGATGGCGCGATATGGCAGCCTCACTTCTGTCAGTCTGCCCCAGGGCAGCTGTGGCTACAACTGTAGCTGCCTCCACCAGTGTGTGAATGGGTGGATGACAGGATGTGTAAAGCGCTTTGGGGTCCCTAGGGGGGGCTAGTAAAAGCACTATACAAATACAGGCCATTTACTTACTGTTCTTATAATATTTGAGTCACATGGACAGTCGTCTCTCACAAACCCTGAAACTTCGAGCAGCCTCCTGCACCCAAAAACTACGTGACACAGTTTATTAATCCACAAATTATTGAAGCACAAACAGTTTGATTGTTCAGAGGAAAACTAATGACCAACAGTAATCTGATTACCTTTAGATCTTACCGTGCTGCGTGCTGCGACTCACAGCAGAGGACAAACACAGACGAAGGCGACAGAAGAACACGAGCGTCTGTTAAAGCGTGGACGTGTCCACAGAACGATCAACGTGTTTCTGCACATGTGTCAACAACATGTACGAGCCACGACTGAAGCACGAGCCGCTCTTCTGTGCCACATTTTCACATCCTGCCACTTCGAGCCCAGATAGCACAACTCGCAGGTCCCAGAACGACGAGTGGCTGCGACTGAAATAGGCTTTCTAATCATCTCCTGCCGGCCTGACGCAGGAAGGAAAATGTTTGCTGATAAACCGGCAGCTCCGACTCCCCACAGCCCTTATGGGGACCAAAATCCTGGTTCCCATGAGTCTGAAGGAAAGTTTGAGACTCAGGATGTGGTTTCAGTGACAGGTTATGTCAGCTCGATGTCCCCACAAGATATGAATACCCGACGTAGGACTGCACGGATCAACAACCTCACAGGATTTTAAATTTGTGCCGTCGTGAACTTTGACCTGAGAGTTGGACTCTCTGACATCACGTTTCTGAAGAATGACGACTTCAGATTATTTTGAAACGACCTTAAAACGCCGACTGATGAGCAGCAGCGTTTGTTTCTCTGAGGTCTTTGCTGATGTTTCCTCCCTCGCATCACCTGAACGCTCCGTCTGCTTTCACAGGCGTGCTCAGTCGACCATCAGCAGCTCCTGGCTCAGCTTCTCGCTGCCGCCGATGGAAGCAGTGAGTGTGGACTCAGATTTTTATTAAACAATAACTCAGTTTAATGTGTCGGACTTTGATTTATCTGAGGTTTGTTTACTTCTGTCGTGTCCAAATATGTAAACCTGTAAATTTAAAGAGCTGCTCCTGTCGTCTCACCGCGATGCAGCGTGTAACAACACCGCAGTCACCTGATCCACCGCCATCAACACCATCACTTTCAGAATCCCCGCTGCCAGCTCCACAGAGGATCCCCCACCTTTGACCACTCCCACTCAAGTTTCACACATTTACTCATGAAATCCACGTCAAACTGGAATAATCTGGGAATTTTAAGTTTGGGAAACTGCAGATTTTGCTCTAATTGTGAGCTGTGTGCTCCATCAGTTCATTCAGAGACCGAGCCCTGCAAAGCTCGGGGCGCCGAGTCTCCCGTGAGACAGCAGATCCACTTTCGTCCGACCGGATCCAGACCGACTGTAAACGCTCATCGTGGTTGAATTAGAAGTCAAAGCGTCACTTACAGGTTTAGGTCGGCTTCAAAGATGTTTGTTGTTAATCTGCTCGTGGACAAAAGCGTCATCAGTCAAAGTGACTTAATCTGAGCGACAAGTCCGGGCAGAGGACAGCTCTCAGTCTCCCACCACAAGAATGCCGAGCGCGAGGAGTGGCTGGATTAGAGCTGCAGACGCCGGCAGCGCCACTGCTAACAGAAACACACATGTGCACGCAACACAACAGCTGCACGCACATTTAAAGCTGCTGCTGCCTCACAAATGAGCCAAAGCCAGCATCCAGCACGTCTGAGAGCTGCAAAGTGTCGACACACACACACAAATGCGCACACGAGTTAGAGTAAAGTTTGGATTCCCATCTACTGATATTATTTTGCGTTAGCTTTGCACAAAAGTAGAAACGTCCTCCAAAGAGCTACTTTTACTTTCTAACTTTGAGTAGATTCCAGACTTTTTCACTTTTACTCGAGTAAAGAAGTTGAATCAGTACCTCAACTTTTGTTAACAGTAGTATTTGTACTTCTGCTTAAGTACAGAATGTGTGTACTTTTGCCACCTCAGGGTAGTCGTCCAAAGACCCAACAAAGCTCGGCTGGTCCACCAGGAACGGGACAGAAACCCATCAAAGACAAACAGCAGGAAAAGCTCGGCCGTGTTTGCAACGATCACTTCTCATCGTTTTGACATTTGGCTTGACTTCAGCTCTTTTATGTCAGACGTTCAAAGCTGCTCTAGAATAAAAATCTGGAGCTGAAGCAGATTCTGCAGATTTGCTGTGAATCAAAGGGAAAGTTTGACCCCTGCTGTCACGTCTCACTGCTCAGGACAAACACAATCAGACTGCGTGAGCAGTGTTACCAGTCAAACCTCCTGTCAACAGTTAAAGTCATCAAAATGAACATTATTCCTGAATTTTTCATTATTTTCCCAACTTTTTAACTTTATTGCTGATATGATTGTCCCCCACAGTGCTCCCTGATGGCTGCCTGCTGGGCCAAACCATTAAAAAAACATGAGTCTCCTGTTTGAGACCCAGTTTGTCCTGGGCATCGTTTACATCCACCAAACATACAGTTTACCCATAAACACACGCATCAGCCTTTACAGGTGAGCAAGGAGCTCAGGTAGAGTGTACGGCCGCCTGTCTCACAGCGACCAATCACACGTGACACCGAGCCATCACACAGTGATGTTGGGACCATCAAAGTGTCAGCAGCTGATATGAAGCAGTGAAGGAGGATCGTGACTCTCGGAGAGCTGCGACTGCAGAGGAGCGAGTCTGCATTTAATCCGAGCTCCTGCAGGACGATGCAGAGGACAAGCTGTTATGCAACACGCAGAGTGCTGCTGCAGCACTAATGTCCACCACACACTCACACAGAGTGGACAAACAGCACGCTTCACCTACACACTGAGGTCAGAGGTCCCAGCAGTATCTGACACCTGCAGGTGTGCACAGGTGAAGCCACTGACAACACTGAAAGGTTTCACTGGTGTCAAGCCAGCCTACACTTTGTTTTACATTCCCTGTGTATTCAAAGTATTATGGCAAAAGTCAAAGTAATACACTATATATTAAGGCTGCTGACTGGTTGTCTGTCCCCTTAATCCCAGTAATCATCTTTATTAATTCCTGCGCATCAGTCGTGCATTTTTACAGACATTTGAGCTCCAGGCACTGATATTGTTAGTTATTGAATATCAATGCCTTTACCCTTTAATGTCCTTGATCCTCAGTTTTCCCACTCACACTACCTGAGTACTTTTGATACTAAACATATTGGGTTTTCATTTTGAAAAACAAAATCTGACTCAATTGATTATGACACAATTGAATCAGAATTGAGGTTGCATATTGTTGATCTAAGGTGAAATTACCCTGTGGAAACAGGAATTATTCCATTTAGAGCATTTCGAAATCGTTACAAAAGTAAGTCATACATGGGCAATTTCAATGGGCCATTACTTTGGAAAGTAAAATCAGACTGACTTGATATTGACATGATATCACTGTGGGGCTTTATACTGTAAATACAGAGTGAAATTATCCTGTGGAAACAAGACTTTTTCTTTTTAGAGCATTTAATTCTGAAGTCACTGAAAGAGTAGTTCAAAAATGAAAATTCACAGGGCTTTTACTTTGAAATCCAAAATAAGATGGCCTTGATATTGACAGGGCGCTAACATTTGTAAACAAGCCTAAATTATGTGTTATTATGTTTTTAACATATCTGTTAATTCACTCGAAGTTGGCTTTTATTTTGAAATCCGGTTTCCACATCCATTCCCGTAATACTTTGAATACACAGGGAACAAAAAACAAACTGGAGGCTGGCTTGACACAAGTAATGTTTCCGCTTTCTCACACAGACCAGGACACCAGCTGCCCCCCTGCAGCCTCCACACTCTTTTACCTCAACGCGCGTCATCAGCTGGAAAGTTTACAAAATAAAGCATCTGTTTTATGACACGACGAATGTCCCGTAACAGTGTGCACATGTTTAAACACGCGCAGGTACAAACACACGAGCGCGAGGAGCTGTCCTACCCGCACACCGCAGCGCTCACCTGTGCACGCGCGCACACCGTCACGTTTTTCTCGTAGATTCCGTCAAAGTCGCTAAAATCAGCAGACTGTCTCCTCTTCAGACCGTCAGTTACTTCTGCAGAGCTTCAGTCTCTCCGACCGGAGAACACGCCCCCACACACACCTGAGGATAATGAACGAGCTGCATTAATTATCACAACTCCGAGATACTCACACGGTCGGGGAACTATACCGGAAGGCGGAGGAATACATCCCTGTCACTCACTGATCACCCACAAACATGTGGCCGTGATGATCCGGCCCAGAGGAGCAGTCGGGACCCTGTGGCACCAGCGAGGCGCGGATCTTTGACTGCGCTCTGAAATTTGGCCCAAAGCTGCATCCAGAGCCGACACATGTTCTCAGGGCCAGATGTTGCCCAGATGTCACAGCTCACCTGTGGCTGAAGCTCAAAGGCTGCTAAAAGAAACACGCAAGGCTTTTATATTTGTGCTTCTTATTTCTTCTGCTTGCTGCAGATGTACTCCGCAGGACTCACGCCTCACCTGCTGGGTTTCATGTGTCACACTGCCCTCTAGCGGCCAGATGGAGACACGCAGGTGGATGTTTTATGTGTTTTAGAGTTCATTTAAGAGTCAGCGAGAAGCCTCTGTGATGTCATAGGTGTAAATAAAAATAAAAACAAAAATCTTTGTTACATATGCTGTATTTATTTCATGATCACTACATTACAAACAGTTCCATCAGCAGGGATTTCACACCAACCTGCCAGCAAGTAATAACACTCACTAGAAGAATAGAATAGAATAGAATAGAATAGAATAGCCCTTTAATGTCATTGTACATGTACATCAAAATTATGGGTGTGTAACAGGGTCATAAATCACATTGTTATAATTACACAAAATGTGTTCTAAACCCCCAAACCGTTCCTTTTATACCTGACTTTTAGGACCTCCAAGCCTGTAGTTATGTTCATTATCAGTTAGAGCCCCTCCTCATTCTTTTCTTCTTCTTCTTTGGTGCAATCCTATAAATACAGTGTACCCCTTTTGCCTCTCCCCTTTTCTACAATTCCCCTGTGGGAGAGGTGGGTGTCATTTCTTTCCAACACTTTAAAACACACATATAATGCATATTTAGCCACCTGGATGTTTCTGATTGCGATTTTAGTTCAATTATTGTCATTATTAAGCCTGTTTTTGTTAGATGTTATAAGTGTGTAGTATGTGTGTATCATAAATGTGTTTTAGGCGCCATAAATGCTAGCATGAATATATACTCCTTGCTAGCTTGGATGTTGAGCTAACCCTCTTCCCCACTGTTTGTATTTGGTCGTAGGAGCTGGAGTGGGCAAATTGTTTACTTGGAGATCTTTCTTTCTTTTACCTTTTTTATCAGGTATGTCGGATTTCATGTTGATGTTTTTGTTTTATCTTATGTCAAATATGTTACGTGTAAATCCATACTTTATGTTTAATGTAAAAATAAATGCTGCCCTTTTCTACAATTCCCCTGTGGGAGAGGAGCTGGAGTGGGCAAATTTCTTTCTTTTACCTTTTTTATCAGACACAATGCAGAATCACACCAGTTACAGGTGCTCCACACTAACTGTGCAGGAGTAAAAAAAATATGAAAAGTATAACATCAGGAATAGAGAGCCAACAGAGGAAATATATAGAGTCTAGAGGAACATATACCAAATAATAGAAAGGCACACCTGTCTGAGCCTCCTGAAGTCTATGATGAGTTCTTTGGTTTTAAGGACGTTCGGTTTCAGGTTAAAAACAAAAATCTTTGTTACATATCCTGTATTTATTTCATGATCACTACATTACAAACAGTTCTATCAGCAGGGATTTCACACCAACCTGCCAGCAAGTAATAACACTCACTAGAAGAATAGAATAGAATAGAATAGAATAAAGTAGAATAGCCCTCCGGTGCTGAGAGGGGGGGTGAGGTGGGGGCCGAATCGTACTGATTTAGGCCAGTGGGTGAGGAAGTGTTTGATCCAGGAGCAGGTGACGGGGGGTAGTTTGGTGGTGAGGATGTCTGGGATTATGGTCCTGAACACTGAGCTGCAGTCCACACAGAACATCGTCACAGAGCTCCTCATGTTCTCCACATGCGCTCTGTGAAAGGTGACGGTGATGGCATCCTCCTCCATGGCGGGGGCTGAGGGAGGGGGGTAGACAGTCTCTCACGTGCTGAGCACTATCTGCTCGAAGCACTTCATGACTACAGACGTCTGTAGTCATTGAGGCTGTCTATGCTGGCTTTTTGGGGATGGGGATGATGTGGAGGCCTTCAGCCAGGTGGGAACCCTGAGTCAGGGAGATGTTGAACAGCCCAGTGAGGATCACGGCCAGCTGGTCTGTGCAGGCTTTAACCAGTCCCTGGGATGCTGTCGAGACCGGCAGTTTGCCTGGTGTTCACCGTTCTCAGTCTCCTCCTGACCTCATGTTCTTGGCTGGTCCAGGAGGCACCAGGACCACCTGATCAGAGAGGATACGGTTTACCCCACACTGAATGGTAAATGGACTGCATTTGTACAGCGCTTTACTCAGTCCCTAAGGACCCCAAAGCGCTTCACACATTCAGTCATCCACCCATTCACATACTGGTGATGAAGCTACATTGTAGCCACAGCTGCCCTGGGGCGCACTGACAGAGGCGAGGCTGCCGGACACTGACCTCTGACCTCCACCAGTAGGCAACTGGTCCAAGCTCTCAGGGTCTGATCGCTCACAGGGTGTCAGGCTGGACTCTGAGTTAAAGATCACATGTCTCAGTCCTCCCCAGACTTCACATGTCTGACAGAGTTCAGCATCCTGTGCTGACTCACTGTCATACTGGCAGACACACAACATCTTTGCTGTGGTTTCTACACATGATGTCCAAACAGTGTGTGTCCTCTGTGCGTCCACACGGGGACAGGAAGTCATTCATGTGTGCAACAGTCACTGGAAGTCACTGGAGGGCAGGAGGAAGACTTCATATTTACATTTCTGATTTTGTTTCAGTCAGTTTGTAGAGGGGTTCCTCTCTGAGCTTACTTACTATTCGCTTTGTTATTATTTATTATAATGTGAGTGGCCTTCATCAGCCAGACGGAAGAGAGGCTCTGAGATGATATTTCAGCACAAACACACAAAACTTTCATTGATGTCATCCAGGTCTCAGGAAACAAAGCCACTGATGGCTCCTCTGGCTCCTCGTCCTGAAGAACTCATGAATGATCAGCTCTGAATGACAGCTCAAACATCTGAAACCGGTCGAGTTCAGCTGCTTCTTGAATGACCTTAAAGAACTTTTCCAGGCCAGAGGTTCAAGACGTGAAATCACAACCTCTGTAATACCCTCAGAGAGAGAGAGAGAGAGAGAGAGAGAGAGAGAGAGAGAGAGAGCAGACATAATGTTGTTCGACATGTACGATCACAGTAAACAGCTCTTCTTCTGTTCTAGAGCTCATAACATGAAATAATAACCACCATTTCACTGTTTGTCACACTGAAACCTGACTGCCACACACACACACACACACACACACACACACACACACACACACTTACCCTAACCATCAAAAATGAATCCTAATCCTAACCCAACCCAACTGTAACCCAGAGTTACAGTTAATATTATTATTATTATTATTATTATTATTATTATTATCATTATATTATCATCATTATTATTATTATTATTATTATTATTATTAACAACTGTAACCCTGACACTACAACCACATTTTGAGCCTCAAAAATGTCTCCAAACTCGTGAGGTCGGGCACTTTGTCCCTATAAGTGACGTTTGGTCACGCTGGTGTAGTAGCGTGCTAACTTTCTGTCCTCACAAAGATGTCGAAACATGTACACACACGACACAATATTTAAAGTTTGAGGAATTAACGTATTCCCCCCCCCCCCCCCCCCGCACCCAATATAAACCCACTCGTGTTTAGAAACACGTTATTAAAATTACAAAATAAGAAATGTAGCGTGATACAAAGAGACAAAAGAGGACAGTAGTGTCTGAATATATGACACACAGCAGTAAATACTAAACATTTATATAAAGGAAACACAAAAACACGATTATTACACCAGAAACAAACACACAAAATACAAGCTAAGGTTTGCGCACGCGCCCTTGCGGTTTGGCGCGCACGAGCCTGGCACGATATGTAAATCAAGTTCACCAAAATAAGAAAAACCCCCACTTTTTACCTTTCAAAATAAACCGCAGGTTTCCTTTTGATTTCACCATAAATCAATAAATTCAAAAATAATATTTTAAGAAGTTGTAAAAGTTATACGAATAAAAGTTTGTAAACAGCACCTTTCATTAAGGATGGACTGCCGCTGCTGCTAACGTTAAGGAACGTGTATTAGTCTACATTTTATTTTGAAAGGCATCACCGGATGTTATGAATGCTGACGCGATAGTGGTGTCGGGAGCAGCTATAAGGGGCTCTGTTAGCGGCCGGGAGAAGCGGTGGGAGCTCGGGTGCTGGCGGTCTTCGGTGACACGGACTCGGTTTTGTGTCGTTTAGGCTAACCGAACCGGGACACGAAGGGACGGAGGTCATGGGAGTCGCTCCGGGGCAGCTCTGGAGCAGCCGCAGCGGGAAACATGGCTCATCTGTCGGCGTGAAGCAGGGCATTTAACCGCTGGCGAGGATAAAGGAAAACGTCGGGCCACTGTCTCCATCACCTCCTCCACCTCCGCTGTGTCAGCCGGCAGTGATGGAGCACATACGGACACCGAAGGTAAGGTCATATTTAAATAAATAAAATAAAATAAATAAATGATGATGATGAGCAGCGGAGGCGGCGCGCGCGACCAGCAGAGCGTGAGAGGCTAACACTGCGTGTCCGATAATGGAAACAGCCGCGACGTTAGCCGTAAACACCTGCCGCGTGTGGCTGTAACGGTGCTCCCACGCAGCCCGTTAATTTCATTTTAATTATTATTCTTAATAATCAGCACGAGCACATCTGCACATGCATGAGTCAGCACTGCGCTGCTGACCTCCATCTTCCTCCTCATATGACTCCTTTCTCCTTTAAAACGCATCATCATCATCATCTGTTTATGGAGGGTTAGAGAGAGTTAACGGTCCTCACACAGTCTGCCTGACACTACGGAAATATTTATATAATACTTATTAATAAAAGCTAGCCGCAAAGGGCTTTTCTCTGCGTACACAACCAGATTACCTGCTCTTCACCGGATGTCACAGTTTTAGACCCACTGTGGAGATCACGCGGAGAAATCCGGCTTAAACGGGCTTCAGCGTGTAGTTAAAGGAGACAGTCTGTGCATTTTCCCAGTTTTTGGCCTTTTTGTGAATAATAATGTATTTAAAGCTTGAGTAACCTGCACATGCTCACCTCTCAGGTGATCTGGAGGAAAACATTACACAGAGCGTCGTGCAGACACACAGGATGCTTTGATCAGTGGTTGACGTGTGCGTCTCTGACTTTGTTCAGGTGGAAAACGTCCGTCTGCTGGACCGGTCGTCAGGCCAGAGAAAGGCCAGCGTCGGGACTCTGTACCTCTCTGCCACGCACGCCATCTTTGTGGAGAACAACCCGGAGACGCGCAAGGAGACATGGGTAATAATAATTGAATAATAACTGTACCCGCCTTCAGCCACGACCACATTGTTACCTGTGGAGCTCTCAGATTAGTATGAGGCACTGCTCACTGTCCATAGACATAAACTACACCTTTATTGGCTGCTATCTGCTGTTTACACTTAGCTGGTGTTGTGTTTAGTGTGTTGCTCTGTTGTTTTGCTTGTTTTCTCTTCTTTTTCTCTCAACAGGTGATCCAGGAGATTGTTTTTCCTCTTCTTTCTCTTTTTAAGTGTCCTCTCTCACTGTCCCTCTTCCTGTTTTTATTGTCCTTCCTCTTTCTTTCTCCCTTTCCTATCCCTCAGTCATGTCTGTCCCGTCTGTAACAACTGAAAATAAAATAAAATAAATAATAACAACAAAGGTCGATCAAATGGACCAATACAGCAAAGCCGTGATGATGCATTTGGCAAAGTAAATCCATCAGGTATCCTTGTTGGTCTTCAGACAACAATTCTGACGGCTAAAGAACCAAATGGGACAGAAAAAAAAGATTAGTATGAGGCAAAGCCTGGATGCAGTGAGAGCTGCAGGACGCCGCGTTACAGATGGAAGACGCCATATTTGGATAAAAGAACGTTAGCTGGCCGGGTTAGAAAATCATACCACACAGCTGCATGCTATCAGTGCTCAGTTACGTCCCAATAAAACCCTGAGTTTCACTCAGACTTCTTGGCTGGTTGTTCAGATAATTGCATTAAAAAGGCTCCAGCAGCACAAAGACCTCACAGGTTTGTGCAGCAGCCTGTAAACGTGATTAGTTCTGTTGTATAAGTGGAGATGTTAACTGTGGAGCTCCAGCAGAGGCTGCAGGCAGGTTTCAGAGGCTGAAGCATCAGCCAGTATATGAGAAGTGTGGAGTCTGAGAATAAGTTTGGACTCCATCTGTAGAGCCTGGATTTCTCCAGCTGTGTGTCGGGCTGCAGAGATGCACACGGAAATATGAAGGTGTGTGTTGACAGAAATGTGATCCACAGAGAAACTTTTATTTGACAGTGAAAGCATCATATTAATTACAAAGCCCTGAAAGAAGCAGGTTAAATATGGATCCTCAGAGTGGAAGCGAGACGAGAATTAAAGGTTTTTATGCTCAGATTAAAGGAGCAGCTTTCAGGAGCCGTGCACAGAGTTCTCACTCAGATTCAGATTTCTGTTTTAAAAGCAGGAATTCTCATGCAGGCAGAGATTTCCTGCCAGTTTGGTGAATCCCGTCTGAGCAGAAGCAGGAAAAGAAAAAATAATCTGTGTTTATGCAGCTCCTCGTCTCCTCTGCTGTTAGCTGCACATTCATCGTGATGAGGAGCGGCGTAGCTTCATCTGGGTTATCACTGACATCAGTGGTGTGCAGTGTTTTCACAGAATTCCGGGGGCTGGGTGGTTTTCCAGACACGGGAAGAAAAGATGCCACCCTCCCCCCTCTTAGGAGTCGGCCTCGTCCCCGTGGACCTGAGTGGATGATGAAGAGATGCAGGCGTGTCACATTTCACTCAGCAGGCTGCTGACTGGATTAGCAGAAACAAAGACGGAGCGAGGTGTAGGTCAGCTCTCCTTCACAGCACAGCAGCTGATTTTGTTCTGATTAAAACTGCTGCGTCTGATTGGCTCTGACCCAAACCAGTTCATGTCATGGTTCAGTGTTGGTCTCCACACGTGTGTCTTTTATCTCATGTTGGTTGAATTCCCATAATGCTTCCCTCCAAATAGTCCAAAAAACCCAAAGAAACTGTGAATACAAACACAAACGGCCGACAGTGAACGCAGCTTCTCCGCTAACTACCACAGAGGCGAACCGGCCTATCAGAGGCAGAGCTGGAGCAAAGTTTCAAGAGGTTTGTAACTCCAGCAAAGAGAAGAACCCAGCACAGCTGGACTTCCTGTGGGCCGGGCACTTCCTGTTAGGAAATCTGAGAGGCTACGCTAACAAGGCCACGGCGGGCGGCTCATCTCCATGATGGGTGTGCTTTACAGTGTTCTGTGCTTGGTGATGCAGGTCTACAGGAAGTAACTGTGCATGTGTTGCAGGTATTGCACAGCATGGTGAGCAGCGTGGAGAGGCCGCCCACCCCCTCAGGAGGTCAGCTGATCCTTCGCTGTAAGGACTTCCGGATCTTCCAGATATTCATTCCACAGGAGAGAGACTGCTTGGACGTCCACGCCTCATTGGCCAGACTGTCACGGCCAGGTGTGTGTGCATGTGTGTGTGTGTGTCTGTGTGTGTGTGTGTGTGTGTGTGTGCATGTGTGTGTGTCCGTGTGTGTGTCTGTGTGTCTGTGTGTGTGTATGCGTGCACATGTAAAACACAGATTTTTACATCCTCGTCTCCTCTCAGAGAAGTACAGCGAGCTCTACTGTCTGTCCTTTAACCCCAACGTGAACAAAGAGGAGAGGGAGGAGTCGTGGAACTTCATCGACCTCGCGGCCGACTACAAGAGGATGGGCGTCCCTAACAACCTGTGGGTTGCCACGGCAGCAAACAGCGAATACAGGGTCAGTTGTGATCATGTGACACAATGTTAATTGTTCGAGAGATAACGAGTACATTTCTGCACTTTGACACGAAGCTGCTGCTTATACGCCGACGGCTCTGAGAGCTCGGCGCCTCCAGACGCCGTCCCCATCAGTCTCGCCATATTCAGACTCGGCTCATCACGTTTAAGCGTTGCTGTCTGCACGCTCAGACTGATGAAGGTGTTTCCCTCGTTTCATGTGTTTGTGTAGTTTGCAGAGCTCCGTCTCTGCTGCGTCTAAACCTGTGAATATTTGTCTCTTTAAGTCAGTCAGTAGCTTTTATAAGGTTTGGTAGATTAGCTCAAACGAGCCTCCCTCCAGCCTCACAGCTCATCATCAGCTACGTCACAGCACCACCATCCAGCTCAGGGTCCAGTCAGGCTTCCAGGTCACCCGTGGTGTTGACGGTCTCTGAATATTTCATCAGGAAGGAGCAGAAAATATTCTCAGAGGGACGATTTTAGCAAAGCAGCTGTTTGTCTCAGTCTGTGGCGGCTGTGCTGGAACCAGCTGAGCGGCTTGAATCATCGTAACATGATGTTTAAAATGCACCATATGAGCTTAAACACTGTGTGTGTGTGTGTGTGTGTCTGTGTGTGTGTGTGTCCTGCAGGTGTGTGACACATACCCTTCAGAGCTGTTTGTTCCAAAGTCGGCCACGCCCGCCATCATCGTGGGCAGCTCGAGGTTCAGAAGTCGAGGACGATTTCCTGCTTTGTCGTACTTCCACCAGGACACACTGGTCAGACACACACACGTTTGTATTTATATCCTCGTGGGGACATCTCATTGACATTATGCTTTCACTAGCTGCTTACCTTAAACCGAACCATAAATTAACTGACACCCTGACAAAACAAACAGGGATTAAAAGCTCTGTATCCCTCCGTGTGTATAGGCATATGTAAGACTGTGGATGCATGATGCAAACAAAGGAAGAGCACATAAGTCGTGCTGTGAGACTGAAGGGAGAACAAGGGTCCAGTCGGCCGCTTGCACTGTGCACCTAAGCTTAAAACAAGTATAACTAACACAATCTCCTGCCTGACCATAAACTAACTGTCACCCTGACACCAAAACCACGTTCTGAGTCTCAAAAAGGCTTCAAACTCGTGGTCCCCACAAGGGCTGTTTGTCCCCACAAGTAATGGTAAATGGCCTGTATTTGTATAACGCTTTACTCAGTCCCTAAGGACCCCAAAGCGCTTTACACATCCATTCACACACAGGTGATGAAGCTACATTGTAGCCACAGCCACCCTGGGGCGCACTGACAGAGGCGAGGCTGCCGGACACTGGTGCCACCGGGCCCTCTGACCACCACCAGTAGGCAACGGGTGAAGTGTCTTGGCCAAGGACACAACGGCCGACACTGTCGGAGCCGGGCCTCGAACCGGCGACCTTCTGATTACAAGATGAACTCCCAACTCTTGAGCCACGATCGCCCCTTAAGTATAGTAAACTTGCAATTTTTGGTCCCCACAAAGATGTTAATACCCGTCCACACACACAGCTACTTACCCTAACCACAACCCGACTGTCAGCCTGACACTAAAACCACGTTTTGAGCCCCAAAAAAGCTTCAAGCTCGTGAGGACGGGCTCTTTGTCCCCATAAGTATGGTAGCACGCCAATTTTTTTTTTTTGGTCCTCACAAAGATGTGTAAATAGTCACACACACACACACGGGAAGGTGGGATTCTGAGTGTGTTCTTCGCTCTGCAGGCCGCCGTGTGCCGCTGCAGTCAGCCGCTGTCGGGCTTCAGCGGGCGCTGTCAGGAGGACGAGATGATGCTGCAGGCGCTGATGAAGTCCAACCCTGGAAGTGACTACATCTACGTGGTGGATACCAGGCCCAAGGTAGCACACACACACACACACACAGTGTCATGAAGAGGTGTTGTGACTAACGGAGTGTGCGTGCGTGCAGCTGAACGCGATGGCGAATCGAGCGGCAGGTAAAGGCTACGAGAACGAGGACCACTACACCAACATCAAGCTGCAGTTCATCGGCATCGAAAACATTCACGTGATGAGGAGCAGCCAGCAGAAGATCGTCGACGGTAACCGTGCGTGTGTGTGCGTGCGTGTGTGTGTGTGCGTGCGTGTGTGTGCGTGTGTGTGTGTGTGTGTGCGTGTGTGCGTGTGTGTGCGCGTGTGTGTGCGCGTGTGTGTGCGTGTGTGTGTGGTAAACAAACAGCAAACAGAGTAATGAGGAAGAAATGTTTAGCTTTCCAAACAATCAGTAAATACAGACTTCCTCTGACTGCATATTTCCTCTCTCTCTCTCTCCCTCCCTCTCTCTCTCTCCCTCTCTCTCCCTCTCTCTCTCTCCCCCCTCCCTCTCTCTCTCTCTCTCTCTCTCCCCCCTCCCTCTCTCTCTCCCTCCCCCCTCCCTCTCTCTCTCTCTCCCCCCTCCCTCTCTCTCTCTCTCAGTGGGGGAAATGCGATCTCCGTCCATGACAGACTTCCTGTGGGGGCTGGAGAACTCTGGTTGGCTCAAACACATCAAAGCTGTACTGGATGCCGGCGTCTTCGTAGCCCGGGTGTGTGCACGCACTCGCACGCGCTCAGCAGAGCTAACGCTTTATTAACTAGCGGTCGCTCGGGGGGGGGGGGTCTCAGTCAGGTTCAGTTGATGCTTCGTAATCAGACGATGGATGATGTCACGACTTTATCTACCAGACGTGAGAAATAAAAACATGAACGTTGTCAATGATACGAGGTCGGGGCCTCGCGGTGGGGATGGTCAAAGTGGACGCGCTGTGCGTGTGGTGGAGGTCGCCCAGCGTGGCTGACGGGCAGGTGGGCTTTACTACGCTACATGTAAATGCATCCACAGGTAGAGCTGTGCACACCTCAGCCTCTGCTCTGATTGGATTTACTCGCCTCACGGTACCCGCCGTGTTCTGTTAAAACGTGGTCATTAATCAGGACTTTGTCAGGTTCGCAGCTCCATCACTAAAGTCAGACTCTCTGCGCTCTCTCCAGGCGGTGGCGGACGAAGGCGTCAGCGTGCTGGTCCACTGCTCAGACGGCTGGGACAGGACCGCCCAGGCCTGCTCTGTGGCCAGTATCCTGCTGGACCCGAACTACAGGACCATCAGAGGCCTCATGGTAACGCAGACGGCCGCGCTGACGATCGCCTGTTCTTCCTCTGACGTTTCACATCCATACCTCCTCCTCTTCTTCTTCTAGGTGCTGATAGAGAGAGACTGGGTGTCGTTTGGCCACAAGTTCTCACACAGGTCAGTAACTTTGAGTCTGCTCTCATTCGGACGCTTCTCTTGCATCTTTCCACGATTTAGTCCACGATAAAGACGTTTCACACACTGTGTGGGAAAACCATGAGAAAGAAGAAGAGGGCGGCGGCGCCAGTTCTGTAATGAGCTCCGAGGTTGAAACTGAAAGAGAAGCTGAAGACGAGGGTTGATCCAAACAATCAAAACGACTTTCACTTCAAAGGAAAACAGAAGAACCTCAGTAATAATGTTTCAAAGCTCATGAGTGTAGAGACGCGACCACAGACTCCAGTAAACGTGAGACATCAGACGTGATGACGGTTCACTACTTTCTGTTAGTGATGTCAAGCTTACCTGTACAGGTGACATTCAACAAGAGCATCAACAGTTTAATTACTCGTTCATATTTATCTGTGCCCCGCAGGTACGCTCACCTGGACAGAGATCCCAAAGAGGTGTCCCCCGTCATCGACCAGTTCCTGGAGTGCGTGTGGCAGCTGTCAGAGCAGTTCCCGTGTGCCTTTGAGTTCAACGAGCGCTTCCTCATCGCCATCCACACTCACGTGTACTCGTGTCAGTACGGGACCTTCCTGGGAAACAGCCAGAAGGAGCGCCGGGACATGAGGTGAGGGCGAGCGTCCCGGGTTCACAGGCTCTTAATTTTCAGGGTCTGAATAGATTTAAGAAATCAGTTTATGTGACGGATTCAAAGAGGAAAAAGTAGAAACCAGCGACTGATGCTGTGGGAACTCCAGGCCTCGAGCGCCGGCGTCCTGCAGATCTCACCCTGGGTCACATGATTGGTTCATCCCTGGGCCTCTAGAGAACTTCACGACCTTTAAATCAGCCGTGTTGGATGAAGACACATCTGAGAGCTGCAGGACACTCGAGGAGCGCCCTCTCCTGTGTTAAAGGAAGAAAATCAGTCGTAGCTTTTATGTAAATGAGATGAGTTTGCACAGAATGTGTTCGTGGACTGATGACCTCACAGTCCTGTCTGTGGGGACGTCTGCCCGCTTTTATTTAAGGAAGTAAGAAACAGGAAGTGCAGAAAGCTTAAATGTTTTTAATGAGGAACAGTCCGCCGTTCATCACCTGCCACTCCTCGTCACAGACCACAATGTTTTCATCGCTACAACAGCTCGTGTCCGCAGGCGACGGCAAGCACGCCGCTTATAATCCAGTTTTATTCGTATCTGTGTCACGGAGGTAAAGGCTGTGCGATGTGTGTCTGCAGGCTTCATGAGCGCACTCACTCGGTGTGGCCTCAGCTGTGGAAGGACCGAGGCGAGTACACCAACCCTCTGTACAAGGCCGAGCAGAGCCAGAGTCAGGGCGTGCTGAGACCCAACACCTCCCCCTACTGCTTCAAGTGAGTCACTGCAGCAAAAACGCCAACATGACCGCGTTCCCCCTCACAAAACAGGAAGTGTAGTCCTGGTTCAGTCCAGCCGGCTGCGATTCCCAACAGTGTGTCTGTGGATCCTGATAGCTGGAAACATGATGACGATTCCTGTTAAATGTATTTATTTAAGCAGCAGCAGGTTAACGCTTTAAGACCAACCGTAGAACCAAGTCTGCCAGAATTATAAATTATCTTTATTTTATTTTTATTTTTATTTAATTTTTAAATTTTTTAAATTTAATTAAATTAATTTAATTTTTTTTTTTTTAATTTTACATTTTTTTTAATAAAAATATTTTTATTTTTACTTTTTATTTTTTAGAATTATCTTTATATTCTTACATGCTGTAGGGACACTTGTTTTTTTTATTGATTAGCATTCAAATATCTCAGTGAGTACAGAATAAAGATTACCACAAAGCAAGACAGCATGATCAAAGTTCTTGTTCAGGTCCTGCTTTGTTTTGTAGAGAAAATCGATGGTTTTTGACATTTTTGTTTTCACTTGGTTTATATGAGACTTCCAACAATCATCAATCATCACTCCAAGAAATTTATTCTCTTCACTCTTTCAATTTCAATCCCATTAACCCTGATTTTGGATACATTTTTCATTTGTCTAGTGCCAAAAATAATACATTTTGTTTATATTTAACGATAACTTATTTATATCAAACCAGTTTTTAATATATTTAACTCCTTTTCCGCTGCAGTCAGAAGCTGTTCTGGGTTTTTACCTGAGCAACACAGAGTGGTATCATCAGCAACAACACACATTTTAACAGTTTGGAAACATTAAATATACCATTTATATATAATATGAATAATTTAGGGCCCAGCACAGAGCCCTGAGGAACACCACAAGTTACCTTTAACTGCTTAGATTTTACATTATTGATATCTGTCATCCAGGTAACTTTTCATCCACTTGTCTTGCATATCTCTCTAGTTTATTCATTAATATAGATCATTTGTATCAAACACCTTTTTAAAGTCTATAAAAACACCAACAGTATATTCTTTATTATGTATAGCATTAGATTTCCTTTCTACAAGTTCCATCACTGCCATCGAAGCGGACCTTTTCGCTCTAAAGCCATGTTGGTTATCACTTAGGAGATTATGCTTCTCAATATATTTATCAAGTCTATTAACAAATAACTTTTCTGAAATTTTTGAGAACTGTGGGAGCAGTGATATTGGCCTATAATTGGTAAACTGACATCTCTCTGTTTTTATGGATTTTGCTATTTTCGTTTGTGAGGGAAATACACCAGTTCGAAAGGACAGATTACAAATGTATGCGAAAGGTTGCACTATATATTCTATAATACTTTTAACTAATATCATATCAATACCAAAACAGTCAGTGGACTTTTTATTTTTAAATGTTTTCACAATGTTAATTATTTCTCTATGAGTTACAGCACCAATAAACATGGAGGACACATTCTGAGTAATATGTTTATTTAGGTCGTTATTATTTCTTGACTCTGGAATTTCTTTTGCAAATTTAAAGCCAACATTTACAAAGAAATCATTAACTTCATTTGCAATGTCTTTAGCTTTTTTAAAATAGTCTGGATAATTCTTATCCTTTTGAGCCCTTTTTGATTATACTATATATACACTTCTGCTTTGCTCCAATAATGTGTTAATATTCTTTCTTACTTGTGGGAGCATTTCAAGTTACTATACATCAATATAACCGTTATAGTCCAAATATTGTGCATTAAGTGAATAATAACTAGATAAATTGCAAAAAAGAGCAATAAACTACAAATAATTTAAAATCGTTTTTGTTTTGTTTTTTGTTGTTTTTACATATATTTCTATATTTCTGAGGTTTGCCCCTCAAAACTGTAAATACAAAATAGTTGCACAAAATAGTTTCTAACAACAGGAAATGTATTTTAAGTGTCTTCATAGTTTTATTTTTGAGATTTTTATATACTGCTGGAAAAACGAAAATAAATATTATAATGCAAATTTGCCAAAAAAAAAAACAGCATCTGCATCAAAATAAACTATTTCCAGCAGTGCAAGTTGAGTCCTAAGCATCCCAGAAACAATTCAGAAAAGCATAAAGTTAAACATAACTTTTAAAAACACCAGTATAGGCTCATAAGGCCCCGAAGGTAAAAAAAACCTACATTTTCCGCGAAAATGACGTCACTTCGGTTTCGGCCAGGTAATGGTGGACACGCGATAGTTCACACTGACGTCTATTCCAATGTAGGAAGTGTTATGAACAGCTGATCGGATCGGCAAAGCGTGTTTCTGGAATATTATGTTTTTGTTGCTGCAAGTGCTTTTTATGCAGTTTTTGCAAAACTATATGTGGAAGGAAACTGTGACCGAGGACAAGCTGATGGCATAAGATGTAAGTACAACTCCTCTGGTTTCATATGCAAAAAACAATGATTGCGCTAGCTCACGTGGTTGCAGAGCTACCGGGATTTAAAAATAGTTACGCAAAACAGAGCGTGCTGCTCCGACCGGCTTTAAAGGGTTAAAGGAAGCTGCACTGAGTTGCTGGTTTTGTCTCTGAAACAGGCGGAGAGTTTCTCTGCTTTTATATTTCACATTTATTCTCCTCCAGGATGTGGAAGGGTCTCTATAACCACGCTGAGAAATCGACGCCTCCCCGCCAGTCACCTGCCGACTTCCTGTCTGCCGTGAGGGAGGAGTCCCAGCAGCTGGAAGAGGAGCTGACCAATCACCAGGAGGTACCGCCAGGAGGAACCGCCCACCACCACCACCCGGGCTCCAGACAAGGCATACAACACACGACACGCCTGTTATGACACCAGCACAGATCGTTAACTTCAGCTTCGCTGCTTAAACTGCGACCGTCTACTTTTTAAAACTTTTTACCCCAAACATTAAAAATAATTCAGCAGTTATTAAACCAATTTAAAAAAAATCTGCAGAAGTTTCTAGATTAAATTTTTTTTAAATGTCTTATGTTGGTAGCAAAGACTGTATATAAAAGAAGGAAACTGGCTCTATATCTCAGAATTGGACATTAGCATGTTAGCATTAACCGCCCTGTTGCGTAAAGGTTGCTGTATTTGGCTACCACAGACTGTGTCACACATACCTGATGTTAGCGCTCAGTAACATCTAACTGGACAGCCTGTTAGTCCAGTAACCTCACAGCCGACACGTTATTGGTCAGATGATGTCATTAAAAAGCTGCAACAGCACAAACACGGCGCAGAGGTCAAGTTCAGGGTTAGCTGAGGTGAAGTCAGACAGCTAGCAGCTACAGTCATGCTAAAAACACGTTTGTTTCTTCTGTAAAGTTTTAACAAAGGAGTCTATGGGTCACTGGTGGAGCCTCTAGTGGACGTGAGGGGAACTGCAGCTGGGCTGCAGCCTCGTTCTAACCTGTAACTCTCTGAGTGTTAATAAAGTTTTTCCAGTTACGAGTCCTCTCAGCTGATTGTAAGCTTCTTGTCGTCTGTGCAGAGGATCGCAGAGCTGACGGGGAAGCCGATCACCTGGGAGAAGATCGAGGTTCCCCGGAGGAAGACTAGCTGCCTGCTGCACAGGCACAGCGGGCCGGACCCGCCCACCTTATACAGAGAGCCAATCGCCAGCCTCGCACAGGACAGCAGTCACACACTTTCCTCTGCACCAGCCAATCAGAAGACTCACACCAAGGAGCCCGCACTCTCCCTGCCCTTAGGGCCACATGCCCAGCTCAAGAGTCACGACCCCGATGACCTCTCCACCTGCAGCGACCTGGAGTCGGGCGTGGCCGACCTCAGCAGCCGCTCATCCAGCGGCGGTGATGTCGGCAAGGACCCGGACTTGGAGTGACACGGACCGGATCAAAGGGACTCCGCTGGCTTTTATTGATATTTATTCACAGGACGGCGAGGTGACGTTTTCAGGTTAAAGGGAGAAACGTCGGCGGCGTTTGAGACGGAGGTGAAAACACGGTTTAACTTTTTTGGTTCACAGAACAGACGGGCTGCTTCAATTAAATGTTGTTAGGTTACTGACATTTGTACTGAAACGCACGATTGCACAGTGACAGGAAGTCAGACACACGAGTTTAAAGCGATCAGAACAAACACACGAGTTATTGTCTCTTCTTCTCTTCACTGAAGAGTCTGAAAACTTGTTTCCACCCAGTCTTCCTCGTCCTGCAGTGCGGCATAACGGGCATGAAAGGTTTCACTGTAGCTCATGAAGCTGACCTGCTGCACGTGTTCGGCGTGGCCCTCGTTAGCTCGTCAGCTCGTCACAGCAATCACACCTGTGGGATCGTATTTGTGTGGACAACAGGCGGCCGTTTCCTCAGAGGGCGTCAGTCTGATCCTGGATCAGCCGTCTGCTCAGTCTGAACACTGAAGTCCTAGAGCAGCTTTGATTCAGTTCAAAACGACCCGCCCCCTTTCAGCCCCTGGTGGGCGGGGCTTCTACCACAGTTACTTTGGGAACACCGGGGAGATTTTTTATTAGAGACAAACGTAGTTTAAACTGTCACAATAACAGAAACACACACTCTGACTGAAATGCTCCAACACACACACACAGACACACATAGACACACAGACACACACTGACACACACATATAGACTCACACACTGACACACACACACACTGACAGACACACACATATAGACTCACACACTGACACACACACACACACACACTGACAGACACACTGACACACACACACACACACACACACACACACACACACACATATAGACAGACACACACACACACACACACACACATATAGACAGACACACACACACACACACACACACACACACACTGACAGACACACACATATAGACAGACACACACACACACACACACACACACACACACACACACTGACAGACACACACACATACACACACACACACACTGACAGACACACACACACACACACATACACACACACACACACTGACAGACACACACACACACACACACACACACACACACACACACTGACAGACACACACACATACACACACACACACACTGACAGACACACACACACACACACATACACACACACACACACTGACAGACACACGCACACACAGACTTTCTCATCACCTTCTTAGCGACACGTTTATTTCAAAGGTTTAAAGGGACTGAAGAACAAACAGGTCAGTGTTTATTTATTTTTAGACTTTTGTGCTTTATTTGATTTTATTAAACTGTATTTAGATTTTGTGAGGAGCTGATGATGATGATGATGATGCTGTCGGTCCTTCAGAGGAGAAAGTGGAAATGATGAACTCAGAGCAGTGTTCCTCTAAACTTTAATGTAACTCTGTACATTCCCACGTTAGACAGCAGCAGGTGTGTGTGTGTGCGCGTGTGTGTGTGCGTGTGCGTGTGCGTGTGTCAGGCGTACGCCGGCTGGATCTCTGTCACTGGGACTCTGACCGACGCCTCCGTCCACTGCTGGTTTATGGTTGGAGAAGTTTGACTTTAACTGATGC
This sequence comes from Neolamprologus brichardi, assembly GCF_056152115.1. NCBI lineage: Eukaryota > Metazoa > Chordata > Actinopteri > Cichliformes > Cichlidae > Neolamprologus > Neolamprologus brichardi. The sequence continues at coordinate 36,785,220 of NC_142109.1, read as the reverse complement.
ACTGAAGACGAACTTTGAAAGCAGAGGCGTGACATCTGTGATTGGATCTAAGGAGCTCGTCTCCTTGTTAACTGGTACACTGTAGCCTGTGGTGCGTCTGTACGGTCGCTGTGTTTCCTGTATCCACTGATGTAAATGATCTCAGTAAATCCATATTAAAGAGAAAAACTCCCGTCCTCTCCTTCACAGCATATCTCTGTCTGTCCCACAGCAGGTTTGGGATCTTTAGTGGAATTTATTTAAAGCTTGAAGCACCTTTTATACCATTTACGGCCTGCACACATCCTTGTTCCCGCTCTTTCTCCATAATGTGTTCGTGCTGCAGACGTCAGAAAAGTTACAGTCACAGTACTTGCACATGTAGCTAGGGCTGAGGAAGAGGAGGAAACTCCAAATCCAGAGAAGGTGGAGACTTTAAATAACCAACAACAAGCAAAACATTCTGTGGAGAAACAGCACCACACATCTGCAGGGTGAGTATACCAAACCCAAGCTTTGTACCATTAGATCACACTGTCTGTACTGCAGACACTGAAGCTCTGAGCAGCCACGTCTTGCTAGCAAAGCTAACGACTGAGGTGATGTTGGTGAGTTTTTAGCTCTTCTTGCACTCAGCATGTGTAGTAAACCAACTACTTTCTTCTTGGATATTCAAAAAGCTGAGTTTGCACCATAAACATTTTAAGGATGCTCAGCTGGGAAAGGGTGGAGTGGGGACGAGTTCCTGGTCCAAGTGGAGGAGTTTAAATATCTCGGTCTTGTTCACGAGTGACGGGAGATCGACAGACAGACTGATGCTGCTGCAGCGATGCGGACGCTGCACCGGTCCGTCGTGGTGAAGAGAGCTGAGTGTAAAAGCGAAGCTCTCGATTTGGAGGTCGATCTACGTCCCTGCCCTCACCTACGGCCACGAGCTGTGGGCAGAGACCGATCCCACAGCTCGTGACCGTAGGTGCGGATGGCGTCTCTCATCTGTCTTGTCAGGTGTTTTTAAAAAAGTAGATCGATTAAGGTTTTAAACAGACTAAAATATACAAACGTTTTTATTCAAACACATTTCCCATTTAAAATAATAAAAAAACAACATGTTGACATTTTTACGTGTAGTGTAACATTTTAATAAATTCAAAATCTAATAAAACTATGAGATTCTTTACTATAAAAACAGACTAATAAACTGTATTACAGTGTTGAACCACACTGAGGGTAAATGTGTCGTCTTTACACATGTAAATACTTTTTATTTGAAAGATTTCATGTAAATTTAAAGCTACAAATATATTATATTTTCTGTACCATAAAAAACTTCTCCATATTTTAATTACCAAAATTACAAACTGTTAAAGTTCCACTACTGTACGATATTTTTCTGTCAGATTATTTTTGTTTTGTTTTATTTTTACAGAATTTTACAGATTATTTCCCTTTTTAAACAATGCCTGTATTTATATAGCACTTTACTCGTCCCTAAGGACCCCAAAGCGCTTTACACATCCAGTCATCCACCCATTCACACACAGGTGATGGCAGCTACAGGGCCGTGCAGAGAGGTTTAAAGGGGCGGGTGCTCAAAGTTAAAAAGGGGCACATTGAACCAGGCTGAATAACAACAACACACATTCATCAAGAATCTAATATGGGAAGGGCAGGGCTGTGTTGATCTGAGACTGTAGACATTAAACAGTCCACAGGAGAGATGGTAGCTGATTAAACAAGTGTCATGAGATAATAACAAAATGCAAAGATTGGTGACAGCGCTTGGAACCATAAGCCAACAAAAACTGAGAAATAATTTAGGCTGTGCCTGTGAATCACTCTTTGCTTCTCTTCTTCCTTCCATCCCATCATCTCATATATCACTCTCCACTTGCTGTCTATCTGAGAACAAGGCACAAGTTGCTATTGCAATAAACTATAATCTAATTATCCACACCTAACAACTCTTGCACTTAATCTATAATAAAATGATGACAGAAAAATGTTATAGCACTGCCTTTAGTAGCCTCACACAGCTCTACTGTTTCCTCCTCATGTCCTTACCAGCCATGTCTGGACAATGTTATATCATGAATAATATTTAAAAAAATCCATATACATAAAACACACACATGCACACACAGGGACATTTTAGACCTTCTTCAGAATACTGTATATACTATGGGCATCACGGTGCTGATCCAGAATCCTTACATTATTATTTATTACTAGAGCTACAATAATAAAGCAATGAGGAGGGGGAAGTAATAAATATGAAATAATGTATTTATGATTATTCCATTTGTTTCACGATCCACTCTGTGCAGGGGCAAAGCTTATTAAACTGTAGAGATACAATCATTTTACTGCTGTAAAAACCAAATTTTGTCTTATTTAAAATATAAATCTAATATAATCTGCTTCTTAATGTATGTTCTTTAAAACACAGCGTGTGTTTTTTAAAATATTATAATAATGCATAATTATGTGGACATGCATATTAGATCGTTTTTTAGTGAAATATAATCCCTCCAGAAAGGCAGGAAAAGCCCGGAAACTTACTTTAAAACTAAATATGTTCCCTAAAACGGTGACAGAGCTACAGACCCATGACAGCCTTACACAGGTAGCCAGCAGCTATGACCAGCACTACTTGTGCAGTTAATAAAAGCACAGGTAATGTTTGTCGCACTGTTGCACACACAGCACGCTCGTTTGTTTCAGTTCGTCAGTTGCAACAAGTCAGCTTACCAACGTGTCCGTAATAAGCTAATACTCCTGTGTGCTACACACTACAGTGTACGCTGTACACCTACTTACTGGTTTTGTCGCATCAGTCTGTGTCTCTGAGTTAATTTGTGTTTCTCCTGCAGCTCCGGACCGCAAAAAATGCGCGTGCTCTTTGTGAGCTCGTTCCCGGCTCGTAACCAGCGCGTTCTGCCGTCAAGGGCGATCATTGGTTAAATGTGATCATGTGACTGATGCAAGCCAGATCCTTTTATTTAGCAAAACTGTGATTAATAGTTAAATATTATTGTTGAGGGGCACAGACAGGACTCCGCACGCGCACACACATTAAAAAAAATAAATACATTAAAAAAATAAATACTTTTTTTAAAAAAGTTGCCTCAACAAAAGGGCACCTTGGGGACCCATCAGGAAAGGGGCGGGTGCTCAAGCCCCTCCAGCCCCCTCTGCACGTGCCTGGGCAGCTACATTGTAGCCACAGCCACCCTGGGGCGCACTGACAGAGGCGAGGCTGCCGGACACTGGCGCCACCGAGCTCTCTGACATTTTTAAACAATGTACTGTACGTGTGAGATCAATGATATGAATGTAGCTGCTAAAACTGGTGGATATAAATCTTCACCTCAAAGTCCGTTTACATACACGAAGAAGGGGAGTGAGCGGGTCGGCGCTCAGGGCACAGAGACTAAGTTGGCCTTAAACACACCCTTTATTTCCATGGCAACACAGACACAACCAGAATCACAAATACAGTTTAAAATCCCCCTATACAATAAAAAGAGTTTCCAATACACTAAAAACCCTGCCGGCAGAAATAACTAAATACTATCAAAACAAAAGCTATACAAATGTTTCCCCACACACAGTGCCATAATCCCACAGTCCAGCCACACGCGGGCAAATGTTCCTTATCTGAAACAGGAGAGGAATTTCTCTTCCGGGATGGAAATCACGCCGGCCAGAAGAACAAGGAGGGGGCTCCTGTCGCAGACCTGTCTCCTCCTGACAGCGCGTCACCGCCCCACTCCACACCTGAACACGACCTCCCTCGTAGCACCGCCAGATGCAGGCAGAGGGACACCCCTGCCCTGCTGTGGATTGCGGGCATCGACACCCACTGTCGCTGTTCCTGCCGTTGGGACTGGATCGCCGAGTTCCGCTGGCCGATCCGTCGCCGAACGACTCGTGGCACCCCACAGTCAGGCAGCAGGTCCTTCGACACGTATGCTGACTTGCAAACATTTCTTTTTTCTCCTGCTCACCTTTCATGCGTCGCTCTCTCCGTCTCTGCGCTCACTATCCCCCTTAACAGGTCAGTTTGGCGGCTGATAGGCCGGCTCGGGGAACGCCCCGCCTCACAGGTGCCTACAATTGTCTGCTTAGTCCACAGTGGATTAAAAGAGTATTGTGCAACAACACTAAAATACACAATATAAATATGAGGTTAAAACCATGCAAATAAAATCAACACTATGTACCAATAAACAGCCTGATCCAAAACAAAATATAAAAACAATTTTCCACTGTGTGACATGAACTCCAAACTCATTGAGTGTTACCAGTAGGGATGCACCGATACCGATACTGGTATCGGGGCGATACTGTAAAATGTGTGTGTACTCATACTCGTAAAAGTTAACCGATACCATGAACCGATACTAACTTATTTCATTAATCAGAGGGTGGCTTGTCATTTCTGTTGTAGTGTTTTAGGTTGGCCACTAGGGGGACAATTATTACTTTATTTATTATTTATTTTATAATAATTATTTTGTTTGTTTGTTTACAATATGGACACTCTGCAATAATTTAAAAGTTTATTTTAGTCTCAAACCTAATTTATATTTATTTTATTCCAAACAGAAGTGTTTATTTATTATTCTGAAAGCTCGAGACAGTGCCAATAGTTCAGTGATATTTTGTAAAATTACAATGTGGAGACTCTGCAATAATTTAACAGAAGTGCTTATTTTTCACTTGAAATTTTTTTGTGGTCGTTTTTATTAAGATTTTATTTTTTATCGGCAGGGAATATAATAAAACCTGTCTTCCAATTCATTGCATTTGTGTGTGTGTGTGTGTGGTAGAAGTATCGGTAAGTAAGTATCGGCAAGTACTCAGATCCAAGTATCGGTATCGTATCGGTTTGAAAGAATTGGTATCGTTGCATCCCTAGTTATCAGTGAATGTTCTTAATCCAGACGGTCTTCACACAGAATGAGATTGACAGCAGTGATCAGCAGAGGTGCAGCGTTCTTACCATCATCATTATTACACGGATTCAAGTACGGGTGGAGTTTCTGAGTGAAGGAGCAGCCAGTGAACGAGTAGATCAGAGCTGCAGCATCTACGTCATAGAAGGAGACCAGACCCTCCTCATAGTCCACAAACACCCCCACCTTCTCAGGACCAGACCGGAGACAGAGACGGACCGGAGGGGTGGCACAAGCTTTGTACTCATTTCCATTTCTCAGACAAACAGTCCAGAGACCGTTCTGAGGTCTCAGTCTGATTTTTCCCTTCCTGTTGATCGACTCTGTGGCCACTCCTAAACTCCATTTAGTCTTTCCTTTAACCTGAACCTCAAAGTAAAATCTGCCTGAAGAGAAACTCTGCTCTCCTAAAACACAAACACACTGAGAAAATCTCTCTGGGTTGTCTGGAAGATTCTTCCTCACATCACCATGATTCACTTGTTTTCCATCGTCAGACAGGATGAGATAAGAATTTGCTGTATCAGGATCCAGAGTCACGTCCACTGCATCCTGCTGGACCCTCTTCAGCTCTGCCTCAAACAGCTTCTTCACGTCTTCCCTGAGTGTCTTCTCCAGCTGAGCCACAGCTCTCCCCACAGTCTCATATGATGGTGGACGGACTCTGACCTCTGTCCAGTCCTTGGTGCATAGAGCAGCTTTCAGGGAGGAGAAGCTTTGGAGGAGGTGGAGGTGGTCTTCAGAGTGTGAGAGCTGCTCCACCTCAGAGCTTCTCTCCATCAGCTCAGAGATTTCCTGTTCCAGATCTTTGATGAGACCTTCAGCCTGTTTCTCTGTAGCTTCCTGTTTGTCTTCGATCTCCTTTATGAGCTCCTTCAGGCGTCTCTCAACAGACTCCATCAGAGCCGTGAGGACCTGAACACCTTCTGCTTTCTGTCTGTCTGCAGCATCTTTACTCATCTTCACCGACTCTGTGATCTCCTGAATCTTCAGTCGTCTCTTCTGGATCATCTGCTGAATCTCAGCCTCTGTCTTGTCCAGCTCTGCCTTCTTTCCTTCATATTCTTCTCTCAGAGGAACAAACTCGTGGTTCTTGTGATCTAAAACAGAGCAGAGCATGCAGACACATGTCTGGTCGGTCTTACAGAACAGCTCCAGATGTTTATCGTGCTTCCTGCACATCCTGCTTTCCAGGTTCTCCACAGGCTCAATCAGCTGATGTCTTTTCAGACTTGTAGCTATCAGATGAGGCTCCAGATGAGTCTGACAGTAGGAGGTCAGACACACCAGGCAGGACTTCAGGGCCTTCAGTCTGGTTCCAGTGCAGACATCACAGGGAACTTCTCCTGGTTTGGCAGCTTGTTGCTCTGAGCTGCTGCTGCTGGCTTTCTGCTGAGCTTCACGTCTGAACTGGGCAACCATCTCAGAGATGAAGGTGTTGATCTTCAGCTGAGGTCTACTGTTGAAAGTCTCCTTACACAGGGGACACTCACACCTCTCATGAACATCCCAGTGCTGAGTGATGCACTTTTTGCAGAAGTTGTGTCCACATGATGTGGTGACTGGATCAGTGAACACATCCAGACAGATGGAGCACAGAAAGCGATCTTCAGACTGCAGATTGCTGGCAGCAGACATGTCTGCACCCTGAGAACAGAAGTATAAAAATGTACACTTTAATTAAACATATCTGTAAATGGTTTAGAAATATCAAAGAAAAAATACAATTAACATTCAGCCTCTAACACTAGAAATCAAAGATAAAGAATGGAAAGAAAGAGGAAGTGACAACGTTCATCTTGTGTGGTTTCAACAAATTTATTTCTCTATAAGTTGTTTTGTAGGAGCCGTTTTCTGTGTTGTTACCTCCTGTGAGCCACTAGGGGTCACTGTTTGTGTTTTACAGTATGGTATCTTTTTAAGGTAGACATGTAATTAGCGTCGGGTGTCATTGATCGGAAGGAGGAAATGGTTTGTGACTGCTGTACTGTTGTGATTTATATTAAATGATGCTGGATACTGAGAGAACTGATGAACAGCAAACGCAACCGATGGAAAGCGATACAGGTATTAAAGAGACAGGATAGGTATGGCTGGAGTATTGGACCATCTCAAGTTTCATTCAGTGGAACCACGTCACCCCGCGATCGAACACCTCAGTGGCTTCAAACATAGGCTTAGCTTCTACTCTCTGATTATTCATCGTGTGACTGATGGATTATTTCAGCCTCAAGTCCAAACGTCGTTGGGAAGCTGTGTAAAATGTAGGTGAGGGTAGGAACGTAGATAGACCACAAAATTGAAAGCTTTGCTTTCATGCTCAGCTCTTTTTCCATCACTAAGATCTGTACAGCATCTGCATCACTGCAGACGCTGCTCCAATCCATCTGTGAAACTCATGTTCCCCTTACTCGAGCACAAGACCCTGAGATACTTGGTCACAATCTGCAAATAAGCCAACAGAACCAGACCTCCATGCAATGTTGCAGAGACATGTCAGCCAGGACAGCCCTTCAACATTCACAGCTTTCAGGAATTCAGCGCCCATTTCATTCATTCCAGGGGCCCTGCCACTGAGCAATGGTTTAACTACATTGGTGACCTCACCCACAGTGATAGGCGAGTCACAGACCGCATGCCCAGACTCTATTTGCATAGCAGAAGTAAATGTGGGATTGAGGTCCTCAAAGTGTTCCTTCCACTGCTTGGCCATGTCTTTGGTTGAGGTCTGCAGCGTCCTGTCACCACTGTAAATAGTGTGTCTATATCACTGCTTCCCTCTCCTGGCTCATCTGGGATTTAGCCAGAACCACTTTAAGGCCAACCTAAAGTCTTGTTCCGCGGTCTCCCTGAGCACCTCCCACACCTGAGTTTTTGTATAAGCCACTGCTACTGTTGCACGTTGCTGGTTCTGCTGGTACCTGTCAGAATCCCACAGGCTTACCAAGCCTCATAAGACTCCTTTAAGGTAAATGGTAAATGGTCTGTATTTGTATAGCGCTTTTACTAGTCCCCCCTAGGGACCCCAAAGCGCTTTACACACCCAGTCATCCACCCATTCACACACTGGTGGAGGCAGCTACAGTTGTAGCCACAGCTGCCCTGGGGCAGACTGACAGAAGCGAGGCTGCCATATCGCGCCATCGGCCCTTCTGGCCATCACCAGTAGGCGGTAGGTGAAGTGTCTTGCCCAAGGACACAACGACTGAGACTGTCCGAGCCGGGGCTCGAACTGGCAATCTTCCGATTACAAGGCGAACTCCCAACTCTTGAGCCACAATCGCCCGGCAAGGTGACGACTTCCTTCATCTCCTGTATTCTGGGACAACTGCCACGACACTCGCCAACAAAAGTCCAATCACAAAACACCACTCAGGTCCAACGTGAGCACTGAAGACCCCCAGATGCACAGTCCCTGGGTGGAGCACTCTCCAGCTCCCAGCCAGTGATTCCAAGAAGCCTGGGTACTCTGAACTGTTATTTGGTGCATGGGCACAAACAACAGTCAGGCAGGCAAAGGGAAGCAACCCTCTCGTTCACTGGGAATAACCCCAACGTACAGTCTGAGCTATGCATTCAGGTGAGCCATGCTATATTTAGTTGGCATTTCATGACCTTATGCACCAGCTCTGGCTCCTACCCCACCAGAAAGGGTCACTCCAAGGGGTACAAACAGTTTTTGAAACCAGGGATTGGAGCACCAAGACTTCCACCTCTGGCTGCTGCCTGATCCACAGAGCACCAAACCCTTATGGCCCCTCCTGTGGGTGGGTACACAGGAAGATAGACCTACGTAGCATCTTTGGGTGGAGCCCGGCTAAGCCCCTTGGACTAAGCTCCAGGTATCCTTTGATATCTTAGGTACCAGCCGCCTGAAGTTTCAAAATGCTGTTAAAATGGCTAAAGCGGCTTTCTTTTCTGAAATTATTGAGACTAATGGCTATAATCCTCGAACGCTGTTTAAAATCTTTAATCCAGTGGTCAATCCCTGTTATGAAATGCCGACGGTGTCTTCTCCAGCTCTCTGCGAACAATTTTGTAATTACTTCACAGATAAAATGTTATCTCTCAAGTCTTCACACCCTTTAGTTGTGAGCCCTGCTTTCGCCCCTGGATGTTTATCAACTTTTCATCAGTTTGAGCCGGTGTCACTCCCCGCCCTTAAGCAAATAGTTGAACAACTGAAAAATACAAATTCTGTACATGATATTCTCCCATCACACATTATCAAGGATGGTTTTGATGCAATTGGGCCCAGTATTTTAATTCTCACAAATTCTTCATTGCTTTCCGGCCATGTTCCGTCAGCCTTTAAACACGCTGTAGTGCAGCCTGTTCTCAAAGAAGGAACCTCGATCATAATGACTTTGTGAACTACAGGCCGATCTCTAAACTCCCGTTCCTGTCCAAAATCTTGGAGAAGATAGTTCTCTCGCAACTCCAGGCCCAACTGGATGCGAACAACATCAATAATAAATTCCAGTCTGGCTTTAAACCACGTCATAGCACAGCTCTGCTGATAGTCCTTAATGATCATCTCCTAATTGCCGATTCAGGTTGTTCTGCAGTCTTAGGCTTACTGGAGTTGTCCTCGGCCTTTAGTATGGTGGACCATAATATTCTACTAACGAGGTTAGAACATACAGTTGGCATTAGAGGTGACGCCCTTAACTGGTTTAAATCATATCTTTCGAGCAGGTCACTCTAGGTACCTATTCTTCCTCTGTTGCATCCTTCTGCTGTGGCGTGCCTCAAGGCTCTGTGTTGGGCCCAATGTTATTCTCTCTGTATATGCTACCTCTAAACTCAATCTTTGAAAAATACAACATGTCATTTCATTGCTATGCTGATGATATACAAATTTACTTTCAGCTAACTGATGATGTTGCTCTGTCACTGCACTGCTTCCTAGAGTGCATGAGAGAAGTCAAAGAATAGCTTTTGGGCAACTCTCTAATCTTAAATGAAAAGAAAACCGAAATTGTGGTGTTTGACAGTCATTTCCCCCGGGGCCAACTAGTTGATACCTTTGGATCCCTTGCCACTTTTCTCTCTGACACTGTTAGTAATCTAGGTGTGCTGCTGGACAGCTCCTTCAAATTTGACAAACAAGTGACCTCTGTAGTCAAATCTAGCTTCTACCAACTGCGTTTTATTTTGACGGCTAAGCATTACGTACCACATAAGGATCTTGAAAAGCTTATTCATGCCTTTGTGACCTCTAGATTAGATTACTGTAATTCCCTTTACTTTGGTCTCCATGCTGCTCTTCTCCATAGATTACAGCTTGTCCAAAATGCCGCAGCATGCCTTTTGACTGGAGCCAGAAGGTTTGCCTCTATCACCCCTGATTTGCACTGGCTCCTCATCAAATACCGCATCGAATTTAAAATATTGCTGCTTACCTTCAAAATTATAGATAATACAGCACCTAGCTATCTTGTCGTATTTCTTAGACCATACACCCCTGGGAGAGCCCTCAGATCATCTGACCAATTACTCTTGGTTCAGCCTAGATCTCGGCTTAAGACCAGAGGTGACCGTGCGTTTGCACTGGTTGCACCTAACCTGTGGAACAACTTTGCCATTGCTATTCGCGCGTCTGACTCCATCCAATTATTTAAATCACATTTAAAAACTCACTTATTTAACCTTGCTTTCCCAGTTAGTTAACGCCTGTATTTTGTACTCAATTCCAATTGTATCTTTCTATATATCTTTGTCTACTTAAAACCTGTGTGTTTTTAGCAAGTTTGATTTGATATTCACTTTTATTATTGTGTAATTAGTGCCATTGACCTGTTAGCATATTTAGTACTTTGTTAATGGTCTTAAATTTTAATGTTTTAACCTGCTGTTTTATTGTGAAGCACTTTGGTATACTGTTGGTTTTTAAATGTGCTATATGTTTCAAGTTTTATTTGTCATATGCAAGTTAGCACAGGGTCAACATTGCAATGAAATGTGTTTGACGAGCAGCAGTCACTCAGCAGCATGATACAGTACAGAAAATATAATAAAATATAATAAAATAAAATATAAAAATATAAAAATAGTAAGGAGCTAAATATTAGAGAGACATGGTAAAAGAGAAAAGATGACTAAATATATATGTATCTATAAGTATAAATATATGTACACTAGTGATTAAATAAGAAAATCTTGAAAAGAAATATGACGGGAGGGCAGATGGGATATTGCACAGGAATGAGCAGCAGAAAATTACAGTATTGCACTTTTAAATATAAATATCAATGACAATAAAGTGAAGTGACCAGTGCAGATTAAACAGAGTACTTGTGAAGCTGCAGGGTAGCTTCTGAGTGCTGTGTTGTGTGTGTTTAAGTGTTGTGGTTGAGGTGTCGTACGGCTTGGTGGTAAAAACTGTTTTTAAGTCTTGTAGTCCGAGCAGACAGACTCCTGTAACGTCTGCCAGATGGTAACAAGGAGAACAGCTGGTGTGCTGGGTGGCTGTGGTCCTTGATGATGCTGTGTGCTTTACGGAGGCATCGCTGGAGGTAAATGTCCTGAATGGCAGGAAGCCTCGTGCCAGTGATGTGCTCTGCTGCCTTCACCCTCTGTAGTGCTTTACGGCTGCTGGCAGAGCAGCTTCCGTACCAAACTGTGATGCAGCTCGTCATATAAATAAAGTTGTATTGTATTGTAAAGCCTGGCCACCAGACCTCAGCTAAAAGCTCACAAAACCATTTACAAACAGCTAAAACTGCAAAAAAGCAGGAAAACTGATTCTGTGAAAAGATGTAAACACAAAGTACGATTCCCTCACTTGTCCAACAGCATGTAGAAAAAACAATGTCTCTGCCAAAAGCACAGATTACAAAACTGCAAGTTTCATCATGTCAAAGAAGACCAAAATACGTTTCAGGTTTGAGAAACATTAACATTTAACCACCACCAATGCCATTTTTTATTTCTTAATTAATTTCTTTATTTAAAAAAAATACTTGTTGTAACAATAAAGTTTAGTGGTGTCACTTTCTTAGACAGCTACAGCTAATTTTTAAAGTAAGACAGCGAGGCTTTCGTCTGTGAGTCTCTTCAACTCCTGTTTTTACAAAGAAAAGCAGACTTTTTAAATTTTGCAGTTTTAACTTGAACTAATCTGTTGAACACAGTAACTCTGATCAGCTGCACTCACCTGTATTTGAGTTCGTTGATGTTCTCCAGACTGCAGCTCTGCTGTTTCTCACTAACTTTTACTTTAGTTTCAGGAATGTGATGTTGAATCTTTGTTGTTCCGCCTCTTCCTGTAGATTTTCTTCTATTGGCTTCATGTAGGTTATTCGAATGAAACGTGTTTTGCTGCCCCCTCAGGTGCTTTGAAGAATTACAAATCCTCACATAAATTCTGGTACTTTGCAAACACAGATGGTCCAAGTAAAGTATTATGCATATGTGCACATTATGCTTAATGTTTATTTGTATAGCACAGTTGAAGCAGTCCCTTGTCAGGTTCTCACTTTAGTGTTTCTTTGGCTGTTATGTGTGCAGTCTTGTTCCCCTCTACCTTACCATGATCCACAGAAACGCCCCCATCCAGGATCCTCCATCGTTTTCAGTCTTATACACTAGAGCCAGCAGCTCCACCATCAGGTCTTTCTAGTGGCATTTCCCTTGAAACAGTAAAAAATTAAAGCACTTTTAATAATTGTTTAGGTGTTTCCAGCCCGGCCCAAGATGCTGTATCGGTCAGAATACAGGAAGGAGGACAAGAGGCTGTCACAATCAGCTGGTTTATTGTCACCTCAATGCTCAGTGTTGCCAGCAGTCTGTAGTAACATATGTTGCCATTAGACTAAATATGTCACACCAGCAGTGGTTCAACTAATATAAACTCAAACAATATCTAATATGACAAATATGACACAGCTTTCTGTGGAAACTAGACATGTTGATATTTGCATAAAAGGCTTGACGGCACAGACAATCACATAAATCTTGAGCCCCCGTGCTGGTGGCGTTAGGGCTTTACTGGTTAAAAAAGACAAATCAAACATTTGGATTCATTTTAATGAGCTCAGACTCGTTGGAAATGCAGAGGAGCTGGATGTGAACTTTAAGGACTGAAGAGTTTCAAACATCAACTGATTGAATCCATGAATCTGAAAACATTTTTCTGAGTGAAAAAGACAGACATGTACAGACTGAACTGTTCAACAGTCAGAGTGTTTCTCTAACAGGACGACACTCTTTACACTCCACTCAGCACAGGGACACTGAGGCACCACTTTCTAACCAAAACCCAGGATAAAGAGTATCAGTGAATGTGGTGTTGAAGGTGTGGAGGTGGATCAGAGAGTCAGAGGAGACTCTGTAGAAGGACAGAGTGCCAGCAGGACAGTCCACATACACTGCTGCTCTGTTAGAGACAGAGGAGGAGGAGATGGATGCTCGATTGTTATTGTGACAGACAGCATCAGGACCATCTTTAATGCAGTCCAGACTCCAGGACTGATCGTTGTATCCAAAAACACAGTTGTAAGTCTCTCCTTTCCTTCTGATGCTTCTGTAACTCACTGATATATCAACCAGTCCTCCCCATTCGACCTCCCAGTAACAGCGACCAGTCAGACCATTTGTGCACAGCAGCTGGGGACGAACATTGAATCTGTCTGGATGATCAGGATACGACTGAACCTCCTCCACATTTATCACCTTCCTGTTGTTGTCAGACAGTTGGAGGTTTGTGTTCACTGTGTTTGTGTCGATTGTGAGTTGACAGGAATCTGATGGAGAGAACAAACACAATCCAGCTGCAGTTATTGATCCATCATCTGTTCATTGATTGACACTTTGATGATGACTCCTGACATCAGAGATGTGAATGTGTGCTGCTTTGTTTTCATGAATCCCATTAAAAACACACTTACACTTCCTCAGACCTGGTCTCAACCATCGGACTCCAGCAGGCTCCACCCTGAAAGGAGGAGGGGGGTCAGAGCAGCACAGTCAGCATGCACACATGGACATTACACGGCTCTCATACACACACTGATAGTGTTAGGAAGGAAAGTGATTAAATAAAGCTGCTTTAGCTTGATGTTTTATACACATTCCTATTGTGCTCATACAAATATGGCACTCCATGTAATAAGGGCCAAACGCATTAATTCAGCAATATTCTTAAATTGAATTATTAAGACTGACATGTAGAGCTTGCAAACATGCTTACACATCAATTGTGGAGTTAGAGTCAGGGGGATATTTTTTCTGGGCTGACAGAGTCCGAACACAATGTCCCAGATTTAGATAATCAGTAGAAAATAAGAGGCTAAGAATTGCTGGATAATATTAGTGCAACAAGGTTAGGCTACGGAGGTGTTTTTCCTTTATCTTTTTTCCAGGAAAGGAGCAGATGGTAGGACAAGGTCAGACATGGACGGGGTGGAGAAGACCAGGAGGGGAGACGGTAGGAGCACCACGTCGTGGTATAAAACTGTATTGCATGCTTACAGGGCCATCCTATTTGTGAAGCAGACCGCGTGTTCACATTGAGGTAACTTGTAACCAACTGCTGAAGCCAATATAATCTTTCCAAAGACAGTCGTTCTCCTTCCTTAAGAAAGAAAAATGAACACAAAGTGGCAACCCTGACGGGATTTTCAGCTGGGATCGGTTCAGCTCACAGAAAGCCTTCAAAATAAAGGTAAGCAGAGCCTGTTGTTTATATCGAAATCTGGATACCAAAGAAGAGGACGTACGCCCTGACGGCACCATGAATTTTACTTTATGGCCAAATTCTTCCAGATCTTTGATATAAAGGCTGATTTGTTTTGGTATTGCCCAGTGCCTGGTCAGTGTCTTGCTCAATGGTCAGATTGGGACTGCCAGTAAGAGTTATAAGACAAAAGGTACATCAGTCCACAAATTGGAATAGACGGTCCATATTAGACAATTTTGATCTTACATAAAAATTCTCAGCATATATAAATCAACAGGGATACAGAAAGGAGTTCCAGATGAATAAAAATTCATTCAAAGCCTTCTGTTGATCAACGCTTTAATTTCTTTTACCTTTTTATTTACCTTTAACCTTTTGTATTGTTTATATTGTCTGTTTTGTTACTTAGTGTCCTTCTTGATGCATTCTCAATCATCCAGGTAAGTAAATCTCCAAAAGTTGATTCTGTTCATCTGTTCAGCGTTTTGTGGGAGAAACGTTTCGTCATCATCAGGTGACGTCTTCAGTCTCAGCTGACTGCAGGTTTCAATCTTATAAACAGTACATTTACATAATGACTGAAACCAGCCCACTGAAGGAACAATGGGCTGGGAGGTCAGTATCATAATTATGCAAATTCTCATCCCCATTGATCAACAACCACTGATCAATGGCCATTGATTAAATGGGCCTTGTCCATGAGTACCAGTCACAGAGCGTTTGGATACTTAGCGTTCTGTTTATTTTTACCTTCATGTTCAGCTCTTTGTGACGGCCTGTCTACAAAAAGCGCTTAATAAGTACACTTTACTTACTTATAAATGGGCAAACCCAACAGTTACCGGGTTTGAGTCTATAGTACTTTGCATAACACCCAATAAGAATTTTAGCCGTATTAATTATGTTCATTACAATGTGCAGAAGTTGGCTAACCTGACCAGGAATGCAATAGCTGGACTGTCAGAAAAGTTGATGTCAACGTCAGTTATGACAGTCCAGAACAGGATAGCGTTAGTTATGCTTTTGGCAGAAAAAGGAGGGGTGTGTCCAATGCTTGGGTTGGCTTGTTGTATGTATATTTCAAATTATACAGCTCTGGACGGGTCAGTTACCAGGGCACTGGAAGGATTATGGAAACTGTCACATGACATGAAAGAATTTTCTGGGATTGATGTTGTCAGATCTCATGTTTGAGGACTCTTATAAACAGATTGATAACGATGGCAGTAAAGGACGAACACGTGCCACCAAACTATCAGATGCATTGCTGGTTGGGGTCGGGTGAGGAGGACTCAGGACTGAGTCGAGAGATAAGTTGGAGCCCCAGATGTTGAGAAGTAGAAGGGCTAAATATGTATTGCTCATTTGGTGCTTAGGTTTTTATTATTAAACGAAACACTGAATCCTTTTAGAAGATAAAATGTCTGTTTGTTTGATGCGTCTGTCTGTAAGACCCAGTAACTACGTGAAGAAGGCCGACAGCTGATTTAGCACTGACTCGACCAGAAGACTGCTCTCCAGTAAGGCTGAAAGGCTGAGTATCACTGTGGGATAGCAGGCTAACGAAACACATGTTCCAATGATTCACACGTAGAATATGTGTGAAAGGGAGAGAAAACATTTCAGAATCAGAATACTCTATCATTCCCTGAGGAAATTAAAATTCATCCTCCTCTATCAGACATTCTCTCCATACCTGAGAGTGTCCAGTCTCCAGCCTGGATCCTTCAGTCCAGCCGACAGGAGCTTAATTCCTGCGTGTCCTGGATGATTGTAGCTCAGGTCCAGCTCTCTCAGATGGGAGGGGTTGGAGCTCAGAGCTGAGGCCAGAGACGTACAGCCTTCCTCTGTGATCAGACAGCCTGACAGACTGCAGACAGAACAACGTGTGAACACTGTTTTTGTTGTTGCCATGTTGTTGTTTTTTCTTTTTCTTGAGCTTGAATGCCACAAACCCATTCTACACATTCAGTTATTGTTAGCTTTATCTATGGCAGCAGCAATTGAGAACACATAATGAGACATAATTAGTTGGGTTTTTTTGCCCATTGTTAATCAGCGGTGCCAGCTTTGCCTTTCACAGTGATTAGGCCATGAGGGTTCTGCACAGTATCTTTACTGTTCCTAGGACTGCACTCTGCTGGACGCAGATCTCAGACGTCATTCCTGGGATCTGTTGGAGCCACTCGCCCACTTACCAAGAGAACCACTGTTTCCTTCACCCTCGACATCTTTTTGAGCTCATCTCACAGCCTGTCGTATTTTTCAGGTTTCTCATATTCCTTCTTTCTTACTATCACTCAGCTACATCTATCACAACGGCTGTCTTCATCTGCTTTTTCTATCGCCTCCTTTAGCCAACTGATGATCTCACCATTGGGGATGGGCATAGGTATTGATTGCCCGGATCTTGTTCTTCCCATTCGCCTGACTGCTCTGAACTTGTGGTTGCAGCTTTCCTGGAAGCCACATTTGCCTGTGGGATTCCCAGGTACTTGTAACTATTCTAAATGTCTCAAGGTCTTTTCCTGCAGTTTTTCTTTAATCTATCATTCATAGCAATGAAAGGGAATTAGTATATCACAAGCACAAAATAGCCCTAAATTCTCTAAATGGACGGTGAATGAATTCACTTTTTAAACATGCAAAAATATGAAATATGAAAAAAGTTTACAGTACCCAGAGTCTAACACTACGCAAAAGGTTAAACAAAAATAATTTGACAATTATATGATGGGTAGCTGTTTAAATATTAATACAATTTAATGTTTTATGGCTGATTCCTGACCTGAGAGATTCCAGTTTACAATGTGGATTTTTCAGTCCTGCAGAGAAAAGCGTCACTCCTGAATCCCACAGGTCATTGTTACTCAGGTCCAGCTCTCGGAGACTAGAGGACTGGAAGTTGAGAGCAGACAGAACTTCACAGCTTCTCCCTGAAAGGTTACAGGCGCTCAATCTGAAAAGCAAGATTTGGGATAAGATTAAATTACTGTAAATGCTGAACCTAGACAGCCCAATTCATGGTTAAGAAAATAATCTAAAATTTGAGTTGAAACAAATCTAATAAATCATTTTAAATTTTCTTTGTGAAAACACAAATCAACCTCTGTCTAAATATACCTGTTGGTATAAACAGAAGGCACTAATGGTCACTTTCTTGGCCCAAACAAATCTCTTCTAAGCAAGTTGCACCTCCACCAGATGCTTTTGGTCAGTAAGCTTCTGGTATGATCACACTTGTTGGAAAGTTCATAGTCGAAATGAAAAAGGAGATAACAGACTACACTGAAGGCGAGTGTTAAGCTGAGCTATGATTAGCTAACTAAAGTATGTGTAATTGAAATAAAGAACTAAACTCCTGTCCTTGAAGACAACATTGTGAGTGAAAAACATGAGGCTAGCAAATCTCGCTGACGAGGCTGAAGGATCAGATCTAGAATGCATGCAGAAAGTATTCACAAGTTGTCATGTTAGAGCCTCTTTCCAAAATGAATTAATCACACCAATCATGCCTTGCCGGCTTAAAAGGCTGTGCTGTTAGTCATTAGATTGTTGCTGTTAAATAAAGCAGCATGCTGAAAAGCATGAAACTCTGGTTGGGTCTGCCGTGTGATGTTTACAGTGGCGCCAAAACCCAGGAGGGGGCGTGGCAGACTCAAGACCGGGCCAGCCATTCAAAGAGCTGGCCCAAAAAGTGGCCGAGCTAATGGCCACACAGTGAGAGCAGGCGGCGGGGTCTTGCTGCGGGTGGGAAGAACTGAAAGACTGATCCGAGTGCCGGATGCAGCGGATTACGAGTCTGGCACCTCAGATTGGTTCCTGGCCGCCACCTCCGCCACCCCCACCCACGACCCTCGACTGCACAGCTTCTGTTCTGGCATCCGGGGTGAAACCAGCTAGGACGCAGCCTGTCAGCGCACCCATCACCACTCCTTGGGTGGGAGTGGCTGTCGGTCAGCAGGGGCCTGCACCCGTCGTGGCTCCCCGGAGGAGGGCCGCGGAGCGACCAGCGTGTTTTCACGGACCGGAAGGAGGTGGAGGCGCACAAGGGTCCTGCTACGCCTGAGGTCACCGTGCCGGCTGGTCTAGCGGTGTCCTCGCTAAAGGTCAGCACACCATGTGGTCCTGCACGCCAGCCGCCTGCCAAGCCACTTGGGAGCCCCCGCTTACATCTGCAATTGCCACATGGGTGGCCCCCGGAGTAGATCAGGATGCGTGGGCAGCCACCTGAACTCACACTTCCCTATCGCTGAGCCGCTGTAGGGGAGATGGACTCACCTGCACGGCATATGCAATCACGCCTCGTCTAAATGTATTTAATATGAAACAAACAAACAAAAAATAAATAAATAAATAAAACGTAAGCAAGTATTCACAGCCATGCCACTCAAAATTAAGCTCAGGTGTATCCTGTTTCCACTGATCATTTGTTAGATATTTCTACAAGTTGAATAGAGTCCACCAGTTGACTGGCTTTGATTTTTAAAGGCACAGGCTTTTCTATATATGGTCCCATTTTTGAGAGAGCGTTTCAGGGCAAATAGAGAGGTGACCAAAGATCTGATGCTTACTCTGACAGGTCGAGCGTTGCTCTGTGAAGAGAGGAGAACCTTCCAGAAGAACAACCAGTTATGCAGTACTCCACCACTCTGCCTTCATGGTAGAGTTGCCAGACGGAGGCACTTCTCAGTAACAAGCACACGACTGTCTGCCAGCAGCTTACTCAAAGGCCCAGAAGAACTCCCAGACGACAAGAAACAAAATTCTTTGGTCCGATAAAAGATTGAACTCTTTGGCCAGAATGCCAAATGTCATGTCTAAAGGAAACCAGCTATAGGTCATCACCTGGCCAGGATGCTGTGGGGAAGGTTTATGGCAGCAGGAACCAAAAGACTAGTCAGGGGAAGATGAATGAAGCAATTTACAGACATGTCTTTGATAATGACTGGCTCGAGAGGACTTTTAACAGCTGAATTATTTTGAATATTTCACAAATTCAAAAAGGAATGACCACATATTTACTTACAGAGCTTTGTTGGAGGCTTTGACCACTGGCAGCAGCCTCTGAAGAGCCTCCTCTGAAGCAGAGTATTTATTCAGGTCAAACACATCCAGATTTTTTTCTGATGACAGTAAGATGAAGACCAGAGCTGACCACTGAGCAGGAGACAGTTCATCTGTGGAGAGACGTCCTGAACTCAAGGACTGCTGGATCTCCTCCACTAGAGAACGATCATTTAATTCATTCAGACAGTGGAACAGATTGATGCTTTTCTCTGTAGACAGATTCTCACTGAGCTTCTTCTTGATGTACTGGACTGTTTCCTGATTGGTTAGTGAGCTACTTCCTGTCTGTGTCAGCAGACCTCGCAGGAGCGTCTGATTGGTCTGCAGTGAAAGACCCAGGAGGAAGCGGAGGAACAAGTCCAGGTGTCCATTTGGGCTCTGTAAGGCCGTGTCCACAGCAGTTTGGTAGAAGTTTTTCTCTGTAGATTCTCTTGTGTCAGAGTTCTTGGAGGTTGATTGTTGTTCTTCCAGCAGATTGAGTCCAGAGTTGATGAAGGTCAGATGGACATGAAGA
The DNA here is from genome assembly GCF_056152115.1 of Neolamprologus brichardi. Lineage (NCBI taxonomy): Eukaryota > Metazoa > Chordata > Actinopteri > Cichliformes > Cichlidae > Neolamprologus > Neolamprologus brichardi. The sequence goes on along the minus strand of NC_142109.1, from coordinate 36,765,017 downwards.
GCAGCCAGAAACTCCTGAACACTCAGATGGATGAAGCAGAACACCTTGTTCTGGTACAGTCCTCTCTCTTCTTTAAAGATCTGTGTGAACACTCCTGAGTACACTGAGGCTGCTCTGATATCGATGCCACACTCTGTCAGGTCTGATTCATAGAAGATCAGGTTTCCTTTCTGCAGCTGATCAAAAGCCAGTTTTCCCAGAGACTCCATCATCTTCCTGCTCTCTGGACTCCAGTGTGGATCTGTCTCAGCTCCTCCATCATACTTGACCTTCTTCACTTTGGCCTGAACCACCAGGAAGTGGATGTACATCTCAGTCAGGGTCTTGGGCAGCTGTCCCCCCTGCCTGGTTTCCAGCACATCCTCCAGAACTGTAGCAGTGATCCAGCAGAAGACTGGGATGTCGCACATGATGTGGAGGCTTCGTGATGACTCGATGTGGGAGATGATCCTGCTGGACTGCTTCTTATCTCCAATTCTCTTCCTGAAGTACTTCTTCTTTTGTGGGTCAGTGAACCCTGTGACTTCTGTCACCATGTCAACAAACCCAGGAGGGACCTGATTGGCTGCTGCAGGTCGTGTGGTTATCCAGAGGCGAGCAGAGGGAAGCAGTTTCCCCCTGATGAGGTTTATCAGCAGCACATCCACTGAGGTGGACTTTCTAGGGTCAGTCAGGATTGTAGTTTTGTGGAAGTCCAGAGGAAGTCGACACTCATCCAGACCATCAAAGATGAACACAACCTGGAAGTTTTCAAAGCTGCAGATTCCTGCTTCTTTGGTTTCAGTAAAGAAGTGATGAACAAGTCCCACCAAGCTGAACTTTTCCTCTTTCAGCACATTCAGCTCTCTGAAAGTGAATGGAAACATGAACTGGAAGTCCTGGTTGGCTTTGCCTTCAGCCCAGTCCAGGGTGAACTTCTGTGTTAGGACAGTTTTCCCAATGCCAGCCCATCCTTTTGTCAGCACTGTTCTGATTGGTTTATCTCTTCCAGGTGAGGCTTTAAAGATGTCTTCTTGTCTGATTGTTTCTGGTCTGTCTGGTTTCCTGGATGCTGTTTCCATCTGTCTGACCTCATGTTCATCATTGACCTCTGCAGCCCCTCCCTCTGTGATGTGGAGCTCTGTGTAGATCTGATTCAGAAGAGTCGGGTTTCCTGCTTTAGCGATGCCCTCAAACACATGCTGGAACTTCTTCTTCATGACAGACTTGAAATGATGTTGAAAACCTTCAGTGGGAATTTCTAAAAAACAAATTAATTAAATCTCAGTCAAGAATTTATTGAGTACACATGCATGTTGTCCATCTGCAAGATATTAGTTAATGTAGCATTCATTAACCAGCTCAAATCTTCATCTGTTTCTTACTGCTCTGCAGACGGTCAGCCAGCTCCTCCTGCTTCATTGTCCTCAAGAAGTCCAGTGTGATCTTCACAAATGCCTCTCTGCTGCTGCTCTTCTCATCATCCTCCCTCTGACTCTCTAAGCATTCTGGGTAATCTGGACTCAGAAGCGTCTGGATCTTCTTCAGCTCGTTCTTCACAAACGTGATGATGTTGTCCTCCAGCAGCTGGAACAGAATACTTTATGAATGAGCCAATCAGACTGAAATCATGGAGCCAAACATCAGATCCATGTTGGACACACTGACACTCCGCTGGTCTACAAAGAGCAGCATGGAGATGACTGTGAAGAGAATAGATGTAAAAGTAGTTGTTGTACATGTACAGACCATAAATATGGAGTCCAGCTGGGTTTGATGGGCAGACTGACCACGCTGAACCTCTGAGCTCTCCTGGTCCACTCTGTGGAGGAATCATCATCAATTCAGCCAGTGATATTTTGACAAAGACATTTATTTAGATGACTGCTCGTAGTCATATATGGCTATAATTTCAGCTGATCGTACTAAAAATCAACAGCTCAGCTTAGTTTTTTTTTACCTTAAGTTTCCCAACTAAAAGCCAACATCAGCTGCTAACAAATTCTCCTTGGATGACAGTTGTAAAGAAAACATAATGAAATAGTTAAATAACAATCAATCGTCTAAGTTATGATTAATTCCTCTCTCAGCTCAACGACCATCCGGTCGTTAAGTCTGACGTCACTAGCCGTGTCTGGGCCTAAACTCCGCTGCAGCTTCATATATCAAACGATCACTATGGCATTACTGAGAGTTAAAAAACTGTCTAAAGTCTTTCATCTTTAATAAAATGATCAGCGTTCTGCTCTACCAGGTGTAACAATTGAGTTTATCATCCAGGCATCCATGAAAACGGAATTTATGACATTTAACGGAGTTAGAAGTTAACAGGAAGTTAGCAGGAAGTTAGCAGGAAGTTAGCTCGCTAGCTTCTAAATACAATATAGCATGTCCTGACTGCGGGGTTTTGGAAACAAATTCAAACGTACAGCTCTGTTATCACTTCCAGCATAAATGAAGACAGAAAACTAAACAGCAGTGACGTTTGTAGGGTTACTGAAGTTTGGCTAGCTGGTATGATAGCGACACAGCTATGTTAGCATAATATAAACAAGCTAACTTTTTTCCCACTCAATAAAAGTTAACGTGAGTGTTCTCGGTGGTCAGGAACAAATGTAATCGCATGGCAGGATGCTGTAAAAGGACCAAACCTCAGCCAGGAGAACAACTGAGATAATCCATCCACAATACGAGGTTAGTCATTCATATACTGCTGCATGGGCTGGGCTGTAGTTACATCCTAAGGTTTTAAAAACTGAGCTTAAATAAATGATTAGCGGCAATAAAAGCCGAGGGAGGTCAACAGTGATCACTGACTGTTTTAGGAGCTTTTTGAGATTAAATAGAAGAAGATACAAAACATTAAACATGTTAACAACACAAAAGCCATATTACACGCAGACTACTTTAGGCCCGGAAGTTGGATTCGTCACGCCATCACTTAACGACCGGATAGTTGAAGTAGATAATTATGTCTCTCAAATTTCACCATTTTTTGGATCATCGTGTTGGACACGAGTACAGAGCTGCTAACTGTCTCTGACTCATCTGTGTCCTGGTAAACAACCACATTCATATCCAAGAGGTTGAAATCTCACAGTTTTGTCATAAACGAACCGCAGAGAGGTTCCTGTATTAACGTTAACAATATGGTTTGGATCAGACGATGGGATGAATCGTTCAAACCCTGAGTCAGGATGCTCAGGTGTCATTTGGTAGCAGAACGTTTGTGCTATACAGAACCAGTATGTGCAATGGTTTGGGCCTCCTGCTTTATTTAGTTTTAAAATGGGTCAGTCAGTTACAGTGTGGGAAGGTTTCTTGTAATTAAAACAATAAACTTTGTTTTTTAATGAATGATCTGTGGCCAGAGATGCTCTTTAGTTTTTAGTTTCTCAATTTTTTGTCGATACATCTGCGAGATCTTCAACTAACACCTCCAGCAGACCTTCAAGAGAGGTTCGCTCTGAGTTACTGAAGACTCTGGACGTTCTAGCGCTGTGTTGGTTGACTCATCTCTACAATGTTGCGTGGTTATCAGGGGCAGTGTCTCTAGATTGACAGACTGTGGTGGTTCCCATCTTTAAGAAGGAGGACCAGTAAGTTGCACTCTTTCCCAGTGGGTGATGGACTCTGTCAGGGCTGCCCTTTGTCACCGATTCCGTTCATAATTGCCACGAGGCTTTCACTTGGGTGGTCTCAGAATATCCTCTGTGGTTTTCACAGATGATGTGGTTCTGTTGGCTTCATCGAGTGATGGCCTTCAGCCCACACTGGAATGATTTGCAGCTGAATGTGAAGATGTGAATGTGAGACCTACTAACCCCTAACCTGGCTGAGCTCTACTCTTAAAAACGAAATAAAAACACAGAAAAATCTTAATATCCATAAGATGAAAAACACTGCATAGGTGGCACCAACCTACTTAGTGTTTTTAACAGAAAACAAATGGAAATGTACAGAGTCCACCAGACCTACCCAGTCCTCTTACTCCCACCACAAACCTTACACAAACAGATAAACGAGGAGGTATAACAACATTCAACAACACCAAGCAGTTAAATCAGCTCTCAAAGAGTTGATGTTTCTAGCCGCTCACCTCTCTGCAGCAGACACCTGCTGGACTTTAAAATCAATGGGGCGACGTCTAGACCGGTCACTCTTGAAGGACACACAGCTGGGTCCAGCTTCAGGTCCAGCTGGACTCCCATGGGTCCTGTTAGGGAGGAAAGATTTTTTTTAATTTGCAGCTACAGAAGCTGATGAAGATTGGGATACCTTCATCATCCTAAAGACAAACTGGATTGCAGGCTGAGCATGAGCAGAATGAAACTCCAAACTAATGTTGGCAGTGGGCATGCTGGTTTTGGTCAGTTTAGCCACGAGGCTAAAGTCAAACTACCCACTGCTAGCATTTGTTTCTATAACAGTTCAGGATCCAGATGTCTGATGTCTAAATTTCCACAACTTCTTAAAATAAATAGTTAAAAACAGCCAATTCTGTCAAAAAGTGGCTTCAAACCAGATAAAAATGACAGTTACAGCTGAGCCTGTGTGTCCTTTGAGACATTTTAGATCATTTTAAAAACCACGAAGCAAAAAGATCATCATCACTTACATCAGACAACAAACTGACAACACAGAGTTGATGTTACTAACAGCTCACCTCTCTGCAGCAGACACAGGCAGGTCTTCTATGGGAGGGCTTTTAGACTTGTCACGCTCTCTGGGTGGAGGTCCAGGTGGGTTCCTGTGAATAATGATGGAGCAGAGATGTGAGTGCTGAGCTGTGACATGTAAAGAGTCATGGACAGTTAGAGATGGTCATCTCACCTCTGAGCTTTGGTCTGGCTCTCATGTTCCCCACACAGGGGGGCTTTAGAGGGAGGGGCTCCCTCCTCTCTGTCCTCACACTGATCCATGCTGCTCAAACTTATGACAGTATCATGTTAATGAGAGGAAAAATAACGTTCACATTAAATAAACTGAATGTTGTTCTTGTGCAGAGCGTTCACTGCACAGTGTTTCCTGTTTCCTTTCATTTGATAAAAACTGTAAATGTTCAGAGACAGACGATCAAACTGAGTCGGAGTTGCACTGATACATATGGAAGGAATAAAATACACAATCGTTCACAGCAGCACACCTCAGAGTAACAGAGTACATGTCCAAATATCATATCTGAGAATCAGCCAGACAGTTTCCTCTGTCACAAACTGCTTTCATCAGTTCACTGCGAGAAGTGTCACAGAGATGATTTCAGCCTCCAAATCACACAATCGTAGTAAATGCATGTCTGCAGGCATCACGAATATTACGAAGAGTTGTTGGGTTTTCTCTGTTTTACTTGTATTATTGTAGAGTCTTTACCTCACCCAGTCACACCCCCACATTAAGACATTCACTGGTTGTAAAAATTAAAATCCTCTTTAGATAATCAGTGTCAGGTGTTACAGAGAATACACAAACATCAGCTGTGGGCAGAACTTTGTACCATCAGAAACTGAATTTGAATAAGTTAAATTTGAATTGCTCAGATTGAATCTGAATTGTAATTTGAATCAATGCTTTTTAAAACTGAATTTGAATTTGTATAATTTTAAATTCATTATATTTGTTTGATAGTCACTAAATTAAAATTGAATTTTCTATTTTGAAAATGAATTCATTTGCTCTGAAACTGTATTTTATCCTTTAAAAATGTAGCTCTCCACTAATTTCAGTTTTTTGGGACTTACATCCAGTTCCAGAGTAATCGAGTTCAGATTAATAGAATTACGTTTATTTTGTTACTGTCAGAAATCTATAGCATGTTGAGCTAGATTAAGACCTCAGAAGTCATGTTGAATGACCAGCGGGTTGGTAATAAATGTCTTACATGTATAAGAACAAGCGTCATGTTAACAAAAGTTACCTCAGATCCTCGGATCACCTGAAGACACTGAGAATGGGCGCCCCACTCATTTCCTTTCTAACCTTCTCTGTGAGTTACTGCATAAAGACGTGCTTCCATCTCCACCTGAGTTCGATAGAAAACATTGCTCCCTTGCAGCTAAGCCGCCCGTGGGCCACCCGCCCTGCCCGGTGATCTTTCGTCTCCATCGATACCAGACCGAGGACCTCATCATATGAAGGGCCTGGAGGAGCAGGAGATCCACCTGCTGAGGCGCAACAATCTGTAGTGTGGAAGACTACCATCCTGAGGTCTTTAATCAATGGGCGAACATTATGTTGGAGCTCTACAGGCGAGGCTTTAAGAGGCTCCCAAAGACTCCAGAAGCCTCACAAAGCATTATTACTAAACTGTGACGACATCTTTCTATCTGAATATGGAATGTGTGATGTTTACCTTAAATCCTCACAAGAGAGACTTCTACTTTCACTCGTGCACCATACATTACATCAAGTATCTAATTTAATTTATTTAGGACAGTGCATGTTAATGAACATAAATGTAAAAAAAAAAAAAAATTACATGAATGTAAACATGCCAGATTATAGCCAAAGGCTAATTTCCATCTGTTGTCCTTAAACATAAAAAAGTAGACAATAATTCAGAAAAAAAACATCATTCATTCATAATAAAAACTCCATCACCAAACTTACACATACACACCATTCTGTTCCCAAATAAAACATTAAAACTATACAACTCATACATGATTACACTTGATTTGTCCATAACCAGTTTTTAACCTTTGCTTTAAACAAATTGAATGTCGAGCATTCTCTAATGGGTTGAGGAAGACTGTTCCACAGATGGCCACCCTTAACAGAGAGGACGTTCTGCCCAAATGCTGTCCGTCTGTGGGGTATAAACAAGTCTCCTCGGATTGTAGCTCGAGTGGTCCTGTCTGAGCTTTCTTTATGCCGCAGCAGGTCCACTCCTGTGCCTACGATAGCAGAGTTATTTCAGATCATGCCCCACTTACTCCGTCTCTTCTACATCTTACTGCAAAAGCTGCACAACGGCGTTTCAATTCAACCCTTCTGTCAGACAAGTTTGTTCATGTCTGCTCATAGACATAAACTACACCTTTCTTGGCTGCTACTTCAAAGCACATTGTGCGCTGTCTGTCCTGCTTGCTACACAACAACATTTAATATTTAGTATTTACTGCTGTTTACACTTAGCTCGATTAACGTGATGGTGTTGTGTTTAGTATGTTGCTCTGTTGTTTTTGCTTGTTTTCTCTTCTTTTTCTCTCAACAGGTGATCCAGGAGATTGTTTTTCCTCTTCTTTCTCTTTTTAAGTTTCCTTTCTCACTGTCCCTCTTCCCTCCTGTTTTTCTTTTCCTTCCTCTTTCTTTCTCCCTTTCCTATCCCTCACTCATGTCTGTCCCGTCTGTAACAACTGAAAATAAAATAAAATAAATAATAACAACAAAGGTTGATCAAATGGACCAATACGGCAATGCCATGATGATCCATTTGGCAAAGTAAATCCATTGGGTCTCCTTGTTGGTCTTCAGACAAAAATTCTGACGGCTAAAGAACCAAATGGGAGTCTTTACAAAGACAAGCTTGTAAAGTTTATCCAGCATGATAAGGTTTTACTTTGCCACTAGCCCCTCTCCAGAGACTTCCAACCTTGTTGTATGGGATTATTTTAAGGACTATATCAGTGGCCAGATTATTCATTATTGAGTAAACATTTAAAATCTTTACACCTCAGAGTCACAAACTTGCACAAACTGCAATGCAATTAATGACTTTCTAGCTAAACTTAACATTCTTGAAATTCCAGAATGTAAAACAGGCTGGATGAACCCATCTTCTAGCTTCTGGGGTCATTTGAACAACTTGGTAATAAATACAGTCAACCAGTATCACACACTTTAAGATACTTGCAAGCCAGGCACTGTATTTGTTCCCAGATATCAGACCCAAGCCCCCCACCTCCACCAGCCTACACTATTAGAAACTATCCAACAATTGAATCCAACCAATAGAGTGCCTCTTGAGCCAAACGCAAAACATTATGGGAAGAAGACTTGGACAAGACATGGGCCTGTATACTCAAACATGTCAACACAACATCATTATGTGCCCTCCACTGTTTAATCCAGTTCAAAGTGGTGCATAGAGCCCACTTTTCAAAATCCAGATGATCTCGTATCCATACTGAACTGAACCATGTTGTAATTAGGGCAGAGCAATATGGCCAAAAATATTTATCATGATAAATGTTTGAAAATTTGCGATAACGATATAACTGACACGACACAAAACGCTTTACAACTCCACAACTTTATTATTCCAAAAAACCCATCAATGATTTTCACTTAAACAAGCAGCTGTTTTTATGTGCATGTAATATTATGTTGAAGCACCGTACGTATCACTCCGCGAGGCTCCAGCCTACGATAGCTGTAATGCTCCGTAGCTTAGCAAAGTCGTACTAAAACATTTTTGACAGATTTTTGAGCGCCGTGTACGACATAAAATCTGTACGGTAATAACAATGGCACGCTTGCAGGCTTTACAAAAAAATGTGCTTTGTTGTGTACAGAGATGGGTAATCCGATTACTTTTTTCAAGTAACGAGTAAAGTAAGGGATTACTATTGCAAAAACTGTAATTAGATTACCGTTACTTTCCCGTAGAAACGCTGCGTTACTGCGTTACTAAAACCGTGATTTTTTGCGAGAATGTCTCATGACAGTGACGTAAGCGAGTGCGACGTTCGTGACAACAGCTGTGTGCAGATCAACAATGGATCATATATCGAGTGCAGAGAGAGTATGAGCGTGCAGCGTTTAAAGCGTGGAAGTACTGACCTTACTTTGAGTTTGATTCCATAAAAAGTGACAAAAACATTAGTGTCCGTTGTGCGTGGGAAGAAAACTTCTTTTTACAGCAAAAAAACCCCTAAACTTCCAAACAAGCACCGAGTAGCTACGACGTAATGGGAAACTCACAGAGAAACTCGCGGATTCTTCCACTGACCGCTGCACACCTGCACCAGGGTAAACCTCCGCCTACCCCACTCCTGCTTTACAGGTGAAAATAGAGCAACAGGACCGCTAGTCTTTGACTTTATTTATTTTCTGCTGTGTTTTACTTGCATCTATTTGAAAGACTGAGTGTAAACACACAAAATATTTTATTTTATGTGCTGGAATGTGCAGAAAATAGGTTTAAATGCTAAACTAATTTCTTCCAGTCAGAGAATGTTACAGATAATTAAATGTTTGCTTGATGCATAAAGTTAAAAGATTAAAACTAATAAAACAAGTTTTAAAAAGAGACTTTTCCATTTGATTACATTTTGTATGATGACTACGTAGAAAAAGTAGAATTGGGCTGAAAGATCTATCACTTTATCACCTATTCAGGTTGTAAATCGTGTTTTTAAAAAGTAACTAAGTAACTAAGTAATTAATTACTTTTGAAAATAAGTAATCAGTAAAGTAACGGGATTACTTTTTTGGGGGAAGTAATCAGTAATTAGTTACTGATTACTTTTTTCAAGTAACCTCACTGATTTGTTCCCTGTTGGCCAGGAGGGCAGTTTTACTGAGGCGGCGGTTGTCATGTGACCTCATGTCTAAAAACAGAGAGGAGGAAAAAAGAGGAGCATCATGTGACTGAAGTAAGTCTCAGCTTTCTTCTTTAAACAGTTACAAGTTTAACAGTTATTTTAGTTGTTTTTTTTAATTGACCATCACTTTAAGAACTTCATAGTCATCATCATTGTTTACTGACTGTGTTCATGACTGTTTTCTGCTTGGTAACAGAGGAGGCGGTTTCATCAACTTCCTGTGGTCACAGTTATGTGACTGTTAGCTGTTTAGTGTGAGGTGCAGTATAAAACTGAAACCTCAGACTGTCGTCTTCTTCCTGCTCTGGTCAACGGTCATCTTCCTGTTTATTTAACATCTGATAGATTTGATCTTTTCTGATCTTTAAATGTTTGCTTTGCTGAACTTTTGCTCGAGTCAAAGGAAACTGAAATGGTTCCTTTTAAACTCCTGAAAACACGTCTTTCCTTCTCTTTGTGTTCTGGTACTTTCTCAGCTGCAGGGGCTCTCTCAGTGTTGGGTCAATGAAGGAGTTTTGTGTAGTTCGGGCAGAGACACTAAACACAACAGTGATTGTGTCTAAACAGACAAACATGAACTAAATGCAGTGAAGCTGTTGTTTGTCTGAGTGTAATCAAATGTCTGAGGGAGCACAGGAACATTCATGTCTTTGCTCTTTTATTCACTGTGAAGGCTGAACCCTCTCTGAAGTCAGCAGCTTCATTTCACACAAAGGGTTAAAGTCGAACATTTTAAACAGGAAGTGATCAGAAGTCTCCACAAGTCTCTGAATCCTGAAACACTGAGAGGAAATCAGCTGTTCAGCTCAGCTGCTGATCATAGTGTCAATATTTCAACCCATCCCCACCAACTCCAGATGTTTGCAGCTGAACATCTATCACATCAAGAAAGTTCTGACAGCAAAAACTGACCAAAGGCTGAAAACACGCATGTTGATCTGTGAGGAGCAACAATCTTTAGACGACAGGAACCCATCAGCAATGTTCCCTCTAATGTTTCATGTGTCTGAGCGAACACACAAACTCCCTGAGCGGACACTTGGACCACTGTGAGCGACAGCAGACGTGTGCACTGTGGTCACGCCAGACTCTAATCCATCCAAGTTACATGTTTATTAAAGTAATCAAATTACAGCATTTATGTTAGACTACTTTTAATTAACTGCTTTAGCCCACTTACAATGAAAATTTAAAAAAAAATCTTCTTCATGACCTGTAGTATGTTAACACTATTGGAAGTAAAAATAACTTGAACTTTCTTTTTTTTTCTTTTCTTTTCTTTTACAAAGCTCTGACTTGTATGATGAGTCTGTGGTCTGGGAGAGAGTCTGTAACTCTGTCTGCAAATACAGTAAATAATGACCAATGTTGGGCAATTAATTATATAGTTACTTCTTCAAAAAAGTAACTGAGTTTTGCAAACAACAAAGTTTTTTGCAGCTGTTTACCTAAAAATGCAGCCAAGGCATTTTTTAAATAAACATTTCAAACTATTTCCAGAACAATCAGCTGTTCTGCATCAAATCTGATGCCACACAAATTATTTGTGCCACTCCAAAAATAATTTCTGTCCACTATGAGATGAAGGAGAACAACAGCCTGATACCTGCAGGCCTGACAGCAGCAGATGTGTCACTGCTGTAACACCTGTAACACTCAGCAGTCGCCTCATTGTTCTGACACACACAACAACACTATTGACTACACTACACACTAACTACACACTAACTACACAAGATTTGCGCTGAACGTCTCAAATCTCTCACATCTCAAAACACGCTGTCACTCCTAAAACTTCCCGTTTTTAAACAACTAGATGTCATGTTGCCATATCATTTTTTGATTGGTCGAGATGGTACATTTTTCCACCAATAGGAAAGGGTGGGGGTGTTGTTGGTGTCGTTTTTGCTCACGGGCTTTCGAGCGTTTTCCTTATTAAACGCCGTTTTTACCGTTTCTTCCCGCAGTAAATATAAACAACGACAGTATTCAGGAAGAAAAACAAACATTGCAGATATTTTATCATAACTCTGGTTTTACGTGGCCGATCAACACAATTTAAAAACTGGTATAAAGTCCACACTTTTCCGTCAGTTGTTCCGTCTGTCCTGCTCACATCTCCAATGGTTGTACACGTTGTCATTAATGTGGCTTCACTCCACATCAGCTGCTTTGCTAAAACACCGGCACATAAGGACGCTGTCATATCCTGTCAATGACGTTGATTAGCTGCGTATTAGTGATGGGATTTCTGTCTGTTTTTAGAGAACCGGCTCTTCAGGTTGTTTTGTTGCTTTTATTAATTTATTATTAACAATAATATAAAATTCTGCACAAAAGGAATTACTAATGTAAAAAACAAAAGTGGTTATATATATATATATATATATATATATATATATATATATATATATATATATATATATATATATATATATATATATATATATATATATATATATATATATATATATATATATATATATATATATATGCGGTGGCCCCCAGAGACAAAACACGTACAAACTCCAAAACACATTTCTAGCGTTAACTGAACTTCAAAACAGAGCTACCTAGATCACTTAAATTACACAATTGAAAGCATGAAAGCATATGTGTATTGTTTGTGTATTTATACACAAGCACCTGTTACTACCACACACCAAATCTGGTCGTTGGTACTTGCTGGCTTGTGTAGCCTCTAGTTAACAAAAGCTCAACACTGCCCCCTAGCATCCTGGAGCACTTCTGCTGTGTTTTCTACGTGTTTTGAGTTTGTACGTGCTTTGTCTGTAGGGGCCACTGTAAATATACTTTTATTTATTCACTCCACATAAAATGTAATAAATAAATCATATAATATAAAAAACGAACTATTCACATTTCAACTTTTAACTATTTAAATTTTCAGCTTTTTCCTTTAAACTAATTTAAAGTGAAACAACACAAAACACTGCAAACCACAACACAATTAAATATAAATTAAAATATGAAAACAAAAAGAAGATGCATATTCTCTGTCATATGGACCTGCATGAATAAACTTTCTGAATCCTTTATCATCTGCAACTGAAAATAGTTGTGGATGATTACTATACCTTTCTAATGTGACCTTGTTGTCCCTGGCTCTCTCTCTCTCTCTCTCTCTCTCTCTCTCTCTCTCTCTCTCTCCCGCTCTCTTCCTGTGCTACTGACTGTAACTACCGCCCCTCCCCCCTCTGCCCAGCAAAGCACAAGGCTCGCATGCGGAGTGAAGCGGAAAACATCCGGCTCTGACACATTTCGTTCGCGACCGACACATCACTACTGCGTATATATGAATGTGAATCGCATCATTGGCTGGACTTTAGGATAAGGTGGCATCGCTCTAATCCCATACAGGAGCAGCCAGTCACTGACTAACACTGCAAAACAGAATTGTTAATGTTTTTATTTTAATTTCAATTCAGGTTAGATTTTTTCTTTTTTGTGCGCAACGCAGATTTTCTGTGCGCAGGGACCAGCAGTGCGCAATTGCGCATGCTCGCAGTTTAGAGGGAACATTGCCCATCAGCAAGAAATTTACATCAGTCTTTAAAACAGGATTCAAACCTTCCACTTGCAGAGCTGCTAAAAACTGAACCACAAACTTCACCCTGTACTGAAAAAGTCTTCACTGTTATTTTTCTACAGATCATCACAGAAAACATTCAAACTGACTCCTCATGGAGTCTTTTTTCCTTCGAACTACAAACAAGACATTAAATGTGTGTTTTAAGACAAAGTCACGCCCACACTGAAAGAAGGATGTGTGTTTAGCTTACGTGCTTAACCAACGGCCTCGTTGGTCCGGATGTGAGTCCGTTACCGTGAACTATGGAGCGGCAGATGTGTGCTGTTGGTGCTGGAACTAAGCTGCACACAGCTGATGTTAGCCAGGAAACATTACACACTGCTCGGGTTACCTTCACACGGAGCTTCACACGGAGACGATCAGTCAGCAGAAACAGGTAGTTCAGGAAAGAGAAAGTAAAGTTTGAGCAGGAAGGAAACACCCACAGGGTTGTGTGACGTTACCGTTATGATCGAGAGCGAGAAACTTTCAGTGCTGCATTCAAGTGCACGTGGGAAACTCCCCAATCTCTGGCAGGTTGTCCAAAAGTGATTTATTTCTGCTGGTTTTCTGGAGGTCAAAACACAAACTGCATGATGTCACTGTGACCACCACAGTGACAGGAAGTGTTTTTAAATGACCGAAACACTGAAACGATGCTAACGGCTGTCTCTTTGTCGTCTTTGCTCCCTGATGTAGGAACGCCTTCCACTTGTTTGAACTGTTTAATCTGAGTTTGTTACTTTTCAGCTGCAGTAACATGTTGATGCTGTGCATCAGCTCAGCTCCACAAATTACCTTTAGACTGAGGTCACTTCCTGTCACTGTCCTGACAGAGTCTTCAAAGGCTGATGACATCACAGCGACGAAGGCCGCCCTGATCCGTCTCTCCAGCAGACAAACATGATGTGTTTTGGGTTTCAGCCACAGTTTCATCATCGCTTTTTAAAGAGGGAACTTTATCTGACACATTTTACAGCTTTGAAGTGGAAATGACGCTTTGAAGGAAACACAGGAAACACATTTGCCTCCACAAAAGAAACAGCAGCAGACTGAGGATCTTGTTAGAGGAAGAAGATGGTGAAAAAAGGAGATCTGATGTTAGAAATGAAAGCAAAAGCAGGAGGACGTTCGCATCAACGAGTGCAAACTTGTTCTTGGTAAACAGAATAATCTCAACGAGTCAGGGCTGCACATCTAACGTCAATGCTTAAACTTAAAGCTACAGTTGAGATGATAAACAGAGATATTAACATTACTTACATTGTTATAACAGAAGATTTGTATAACTTGGATTCATGAGTTCCAGCTGCAGAAAACTGACTGAACCTGCAAATAACAGCAGCGTGCACGAGCGCTTCCTCCTGAGTGTTTGTGTGTGAGCAGCGCCTAACAGAAACTGACGCCTTGTTAAACCTGAGTAAGGCTGAACTGTGCACTTTAGTTTACAATGTGTCGCCTCTTTGTCTTTGAACATTAAAGCTGAGCTGATGTTTCACATAAAGTGAAAAATGATCAGCCTAAAGTTTGATGTGCATCACAGCAGCCGCTCAAAACGAGAGCTTCATGTTTGATTGTTTACTCAACAAGAATTTCTGTTTTTTTCTCTTTAATCAATAATCTATAAAAGCTTAAAGGTAGAAAGAAGGGAAACTTACGGTGCCTTCGAAATCTGCAGAGGAAGAATTGTCTCCACACTCGTGTTGTGTGGCTTCAAATGCTCTCTGGCTGTGTTTTGTTCTCTCCGCCCATTTCATCGAGGAAACATTGGGAAGATAAAATACCACACATACACAGGCATGTCACAAAAGCAGCACATAGTGATGAAAAGTCAAGCATGATCAGAAATGCTTATGAATAAGCTTAATAAGGTAGAGATAAGCTTTCAGATGCAGACTGGTTTGACAACCTTGGTTTTCTGTAGACGTGACTGCTCAGATAAATGAACTGAACGTCAATGCAAGGGCCTGAAATGTACAGCACAGTGAAAGTCGCAACTTCTCTCAAGTCAATTGGGGGACAATATCCTGACTCACATGCATTTTATATATTCTAAAGAATCTTTAACATACTGCAGATTTGTGAAGATTAACAAGTTAAAATAAAACAGTGATGTAATGATTTTTTACAGTTGTTTATTACTTTTAAAGGATTATTTTACTGTCAACCTACATAACAATTCATACATTTACATAAATATCTACAGAATATTCTTAAACTTCTGATTACCAGTAGGAGAGAAATGGGAGAAATTTAATATTTAGCAGCATTAAGTTAAAGTTATCAGTGGTTCGCCCCTACAACACTATTCAGATTTTTGATGTGGCCACCGACAGAAATTAATTGCCCAGCCCTGGCCAAGAGAAAGGTCTGAAAAGCTTAAAATCATTATTTTGAAGCTTTCTAAAGTTTGTTTATATTTGGTACTATTATTATTATTAGTAGTATTGTTATTAGACATGCTTTTTATGCCAATGCAGACCAAGATCCGAGGTGTCACTCACTTAATTACAAGCTGTCATGGCTCTGGTGTCGGCGATCAGGGATGTACTATTCTCTCCTACCTGAGGAGCGACCCGCCTATGGTTGGCTACTTCCAAGCGCAATCCTGAACTTCTCACCTGCAACTCCTGTCAGCGAGATCTTCAACGCACACCTCCGGCAGAGCTTCAACAGTATTCCGAGGAAGACTGGGAACATTGAGTCCGAATGGACCATGTTCAGCATCAGCATCTCCATTGCTGAAGCTGCTGCATTGAGCTGCGACCGCAAGGTGGTTGGTGCCTGTCATGGTTGAAACCCTTGAGCCAAATGGTGGACACCAGAGGTGAGGGGAGCCACCAAGCTGAAGAAGGAGTCCTATTGGGCTTAGTTAGCCTGTGGGACTTCAGAGGCAACTGATAGGTACCGACAGGCCAAGTGGAACGCGATGCGGGCAGTGGCTGAAGCAAAAACTCGGGTGTGGGAGGAGTTCGGAGAGGACATGGAAAAAGACTTTCGGACTGAAGAGATTCCGGCAAACCGTCAGGCGACTCAGGAGGGGAAAGGGGTGCTCTACCTGCACTGTGTATAGTGCGATTGGAGCGCTGCTGACTTCGACAGAGAAAATTGTTGGCCGGTAGAAGGATTACTTCGAGGACCTCCTCAATCCCACTGGCACATCTTTCGTGGAGGAAGCAGAGTCTGGGGATGAGGGGAATGACCCGCCAGTCTCTGGGGGCGAGGTCACTGAGGCAGTTAAACAACTCCTTGGTGGCAGAGCCCCTGGGGTGGATGAAGCTCGCCCCGAGATCCTGAAGGCTCTGGATGTTGTAGGGCTGTCTTGGTTGACACGCCTCTGCAATGTTGCGTGGAGATCAGGGGCAGTACCCCTGGACTGGCAGACCGGGGTGGTGGTTCCTATCTTTAAGAAGGGGGACTGGAGGGTGTGTTCCAACTACAGGGGGATCACACTCCTCAGCCTCCCTGTGAAAGTTTATGCCAGGGTGCTGGAGAGGAGAGTCCGTCCACTAGTCGAACCTCGAATACAGGAGGAACAATGTGGTTTTCGTCCTGGTCATCGAACACTGGACCAGCTCTTTATCCTCTCGAGGATACTCGAGGGCGCATGGGCATTTGCTCAACCAGTCTACATGTGTTTTGTGGACTTGGAGAAGGCATTTCACCGTATCCTTCAGGGGGTCCTATGGGCGGCGCTCCGGAAGTATGGGGTGTCTGGCCCATTGCTACGGGCCATTCAGTCCTTATACGACCGTTGCAAGAGCTTGGTCCGCATAGCCGGCAATAAGTCAGACTCGTTCTTGGTGGGTGATGGACGCCGCCAGGGCTGCCCTTTGTTACTGATTCTGTTCATATGTTTATGGAGCACGTTGACTAGTTATTATGCTAAAATCAGGAAGGCATTAATCGTTACTGGGATTTAGATTCGTGTTGTGTTCGACTTACCCCGGAACATGGACCTGGGAATAATGTCACACTCCAGGAAACATCATTCTGGTTAGCCTCGTCAGAGAAGTCGGGATTCCAATATGGCAATGCCCTCGAAAACAGTTGCTTTGCTAGCGCTCTACAAAAACAAATTACTACTAAACACATATGCAGCCATAGCTGGACCCAGTGGGCCGATGATGATTTTTCGTTTTGATGTGCGAATGTTTGTTTTTTTGTTTTTGTTTTTTTCCGTAACGGTATAAACAATGAAAGGTGGTGGATTGGCCAGATGCTGGCAGATGTGTAAAAATAACTCAATTGTTTGGTGGTGGCTGTGGCGGAGCTTCCACAGATTCAGTAACATTAGCAAGTGGTGGAGGCCAGCAGGTGGATGAGGGAAATGGGAGGCAGGAGGAGCAGAGACTCGAGGCGGCCGCCAGTCCGAGTGTCAGGTGAACTGAACTTCAGGTAAGAAGTTATGACCTGCAGTCTATCTGGGTCAGATATAAACCAAGTTTAGGTGGAGTTTATTTTCGTTGTGCTGACTTTTTACAGTCAGTTACAATAACTCATACTGTGTACTAGCTAGCATGACAGAGTTTCTATACAGCTGGGTGGGTGCTATGATCTTACTGATAGTGAACTTTACTAACTAACCTCATGAATAAAATAGAGTTTCCAACTGTCCCGTAAAAAAATGGAATCGCCCCTCATTCAGAGAAAATATTACGCGTTTCGTATTGAGCCGCAAAGTTTCAGTGGCTGGAACGGTGGATGATGGTTCTGGACAGTGGTGAATTGCAAAGGCTCTGAGACAAGATCGTACCATTGATGCGGTATCATGTCATCCTCATCTTCTGACTAAGGTTGTGCACAGTCCTCATCAGAAAGGTTGAGTGACTGCTTTCTGGTTTGTTTTACAGTTGTTCGGTTGGTTCTAGTGGAATGCGGCAAAAACCCACATGGTAAGAGGAGATCTCTGTGTAGAGTACGAATCGGTTTGGATTTGTTCTCTGGTCGGACAGTGTACACTGGAAGATTGTCTGCTCTTTTTACCACCACATAGATGTCTGGTTTCCATTTGTCTGCGATTTTGTCTTTGCCTCGGAGTTTCACATTACGTACCAGCACCCTGTCACCAACGTCCAGTTCAGAGGGGGTTATATGTTGGTCAAAACGGCTCGTTTCTTCCCATGAGCTTCTCTGCATTCCCGATGGCAATTTTGTAGCTCTTTTCTAGATTTGACTTCAGGTTCTGGACATACTGTGAATTAGTGGGTTGATTGTCATCCA
Source organism: Neolamprologus brichardi (assembly GCF_056152115.1). Classification (NCBI taxonomy): domain Eukaryota; kingdom Metazoa; phylum Chordata; class Actinopteri; order Cichliformes; family Cichlidae; genus Neolamprologus; species Neolamprologus brichardi. The sequence continues at coordinate 36,746,678 of NC_142109.1, read as the reverse complement.
CAGGCAGTCCAAAGACCAGGTCAATCTGGAGGCGAGGTTGTCGACCAAACATGAGCTCATAGGGTGAGTAGCCAGTAACATCACTCCGGGTGCAGTTGTATGCGTGGACCAAGGGCTTAACAAAATCTTTCCAGTGAGTTTTCTCTTCAGTGGTGAGTGTTCCGAGCATATTCAGTAGTGTTCTGTTAAAGCGCTCGACTGGATTACCTCGTGGATGGTATGGTGTAGTTCTCATTTTGTGAATTCCAGCCATTTTGCAGAGTTCTTTTATTGTGCGTGACTCAAAGTCTGGTCCTTGATCACTATGCAGCTTTTCTGGGATACCCTAATGAACCAGGAAATTGTCCCAGAGACATTTGGCGACAGTCTTTGCTTTTTGGTTTGGAGTGGGGACAGCGACAGCGTACTTGGTAAAGTAATCTGTTATTACAAGGATGTCTTTGGTTCTGCTCCTGTCAGGTTCCAGTGATAAAAAGTCCATGCAAACCAGTTCCAGAGGTCGATAAGTTCGAATGTTCACCAGGGGTGCTGCTCTTTCAGGTAAGGCTTTCCGTTTGGTGCATCTCTCACATGTCTTCACTTTATTCCACACATCATTGGCCATTTTCGGCCAGTAGAATCTTCGACGTACGAGGTCAAGAGTACGTTCGATGCCCAAATGACCCATCTTGTCATGCAGTTCTGACAGTACTTCAGCCCGGCATTTCTGAGGTAACACTAGCTGGTAATAGAGCTGGTCCCCAACTTGCCGCCTTCTCACGAGAATGGCGTTTTGGAGCTCCAGGCGATGTTGGTCTCGGAGTAGAAGGGGCAGTTCTGGGAGTTCATCCCGCAAGATGGGAGGTGGACTTTCCCCAGTCTCTAGCAGCAATATGACATGCCTCAGGGTTTGGTCTTCCCTCTGTCTCTCAGCGATTTCAGCATTCGTCAGCTGAGGAACAACAGGAGATGCAAACTGAGTGTCGTTGACGAAGCTGTCAGGCAAACTGTCGGCATGGGCAGTTAGTGACTGGATGAGTGCGGTGGTGGACATCTTTTCAGCCATGCTATAAACGAGCTGCCGGTCACAAAGGGCTTTGACCGTGTGTTGATCGATGGAAATTGAGGAAGACTGGTCCAGATGATGTTGGGCAAATCGGAGAATTCTCTCCATCTCCTTTTGGGACATTTGGTCGTTGGAGAGTTCTCCATGTGGCCTGCGAGAGAGAGCATCAGCCACATGTACAGATTACCAGATCTGTACATGATTTTGAATGAAAATGTGGAAAGAGCAGAGAGCCAACAGTAACTGGTGGCATCCAACTTAGCAGAGGTGAGTAGATAGGTGAGTGGGTTGCTGTCAGTAATGACAGTGAAGTTGGTGCCGTAGAGATAGTCGTGAAACTTCTCCGTAACAGCCCACTTGAGAGCCAGAAATTCCAGTTTGTGAGCTGGATATTTTGACTCACACCTCGACAGACCGCGACTTGCATAGGCAATCACCTGGTTTTGTCCTTGTTGCTCCTGGTACAGAATAGCTCCTAGCCCGGTAGAACTAGCATCTGTATGGAGAAGGTAAGGCTTCTGGGGATCGGCGAAAGCAAGTACTGGTGCTGTGGTGAGTTTTTTGATAATGGTGTCAAAGGCTTGTTGACATGCAGGAGTCCAGCAACTGGCAAGTGGTTCCTTAGGATCCAAATATTGGTCTCGCTTGATGGTGGCTCTGAGTTTCCGCTGTGATGGAGGATATCCAGCAGTAAGGTCATGCAAGGGTTTAACGATGTTGGAGTAGCCTTGGATGAACCTGCAGTAATATCCTGCGAAACCCAGGAAAGAGCGGAGTTCTTTAAGATTCTTTGGAACCGGCCAGGACTTAAGTGTCTCGATTTTATCTGGATCTGTCTGCACACCGTCCTTTGACACAACATGCCCCAGGTATTTAACCCTTTAAAACCGGTTGGAGCGGGCACGCTCTGTTTTGCGTAACTATTTTTAAATCCCGGTAGCTCTGCATCCACGTGAGCTAGCGCAATAATTTTTTTTGCATATGAAACTTGAGGAGTTGTACTTGCATCTTATGCCATCAGCTTGTCCTCAGTCACAGTTTCCTTCCACATATAGCTTTGCAAAAACTGCATAAAAAGTGCTTGCAGCAACAAAAACATAATATTCCAGAAACACGCTTTGCCGATCCGATCAGCTGTTCATAACACTTCCTACATTGGATTAGACGTCAGCGCGAACTATCGCATGTCCGCCATGATCTGGCCGAAACCGGAAGTGACGTCATTTTCGCGGAAACGTAGTTTTTTACCGTCCGGGCCTCAATGAGCCTACACTGGTGTTTTTAAAAGTTATGTTTGACTTTATGACTTTCTGTGTCGTTTCTGGGATGCTTAGGACTCATATTGCACTGCTGGAAATAGTTTATTTTGATGCATATGCTGCTTTTTTCCAAATTATTTATTTTCGTTTTTCCTGCAGTGTATAAAAATTGGTGTATTTCAAAAATAAAACTATGAAGGCACTCAAAATAAATTTCCTGTGGTGGGAAACTATTTTGTGCAACTTTTTGTATTTACAGTTTTGAGGGATAAGCCTCTTAAATTTCTCTAACTAGAAATATATGTTAAAAAAACAAAAACGATTTTCAATTTTTTTGTAGTTTATTGCACTTTTTTGCAATTTATGTAATCACTATGCACTTAATTCATACATATTATTAAAATCTAGGCTGTAATGGTTGTATTGATGTTTAGCAACTTAAAATGCTCCCAAAAATGGCACTACAGCATGTAAAAATATAATATAAGCTCTGGCAGACTTGGTTCTATGGTAGGTCTTAAAGGGTTAACGGATTTCTGGAAAAACATGCACTTTTCAACTGAGAGCTTGAGTCCAAATTCCTTCAGACGGTGAAGGACTTTCAGTAGTCTCCTCTCATGCTCTTCAAGCGTTGGTGCAAAAATAATCAAGTCGTCAATGAAGACCAAGACTTCTTTCAAGTTCATTTCTCCCATGCACTTTTCCATTAGTCGTTGGAAGGTACTGGGTGCGTTTGTGACTCCCTGGCGCATTCTGTTGAACTCATAGAATCCAAGTGGACATACAAATGCTGTTTTGCTCTTGTCTTCCCCCTCCATTTCAATCTGGTAATAACCAGATTTAAGGTCAAGGACTGAAAACCATTCTGATCCAGAGAGAGCTGTAAAAGTATCCTCCAACTTCGGCAATGCATATGCATCTTTGATGGTCTGCAGATTTAGTTTCCGGTAATCAATGCAGAGCCGCACACTCCCATTCTTCTTTCGCACCACAACAATGGGTGACGCAAAGGATGAGTCTGACTCTCTGATGACCCCAGAGTCAACCAGCTCCTTCAGGTGTTGGCGCACGGCATCCAGATCTTGAGGATGGATTGGTCTTGGGCGCTGTTTGAAGGGAGTAGGGTCAGAGAGATTGATCTGATGTTTCACTTTGTCGGTTTTCCCAAAGTCAAGGTCGTGTTTGGCAAAGACATCATGGAGGGCATTTAACCTCTCAGTAATACGACTCTTCCATTCCGGTGTTAAGGGGGAGTTACCAAAGTTGAAGTTGAATCCAGAAGTTACAGGGTTAGGAGGCATACTGTCATGACTCCTTTCCTGACACTGAATGGCACTGATCTCCGCAATGATGGCTTTGGCTGGGAGGGTTACATTGTGTTCAGACTGGTTGCAGATTACCACAGGTAAGTGGTATGGCTGGTGAGAAGGGAAATCCATGACACAAGACGGGACCATTAAACCACCTGGCAGAGGCGACGAAGTTGGATGTTCTACCAACACAGCCTTCTCGGCCTGGAGGCAGCGTCCAAAAATTAACCCCTCCAAGGCAACAGTTTTTCCAGCTGGGATCGTCTGTGGTCCGTCAGTGTGCAGCTTGATGATTCCGTGATGACTACTGTTGGCCAGTCTGTATCGTTGCTCAAGAATTTTCAGCACCGTTCTGTATCCATGAGGGGCTGGAAAGGAGGGTTGTTGGTCTGAGAATGCTTTCTCATATGCCAAGTCCAGAGTGTTTGTACCAATCAGTATTGATGGCTGTTGAGCTGATTGGACATCAGGAACTACCAGAGCAAGTGTATCAACAGCTGTGGTGGAACCCAAGAAGTCGGGAGGGAAAGTGACGTTCATCTCCACATAACCAAGGTATGGAACAGCTTGGCCATTCTCTCCTATCTTCCATGAGATTTCTCAGAGGTTGTATCTCTCGGTCAGAAAGATAATCATGGTGGAAGGAGTGAGAGATGGTGGTTACCTGGGATCCAGTGTCTAACAGGCAGTTGAATACAGTTCCTCCAATTGTGACCTGTGCTGTACTTCTGGTTCCAATGAGTCCTTTAGGCAATGTGATGGAATGTCCATTCTGCTTGTAACTGGGACATGGGTCGACTGCAGCCTCCGTCTGTCCCTCCACAGAGACTGCATCTAGTTTGTTGACTTGTTATTGCTGTCCGAAGCCTGCTGTCTTTTTTCAAGTTGTTTCTTCTTTTTCGTAACCAATGTCGGGTTCAGAGGGTTGGCGCATCCTGCTGACATGTGCCCATCCTCTCCACATTTAAAGCAGAGGCCTGCTCTATGTTTGCACTGCTGCTGGGTCTTGGTTGTGCTGATCTGAGTGGAGGTGGTGCTGACTTGGAGAACTGAGATTTCTGTGAGAGAAGAGCAGCCATTTGACTCTGCAGTTTCTGCATTTGTTGCTTCAGCTCATTAATAGCCTTGGTGTTTGAATCGCTACAAGCACATGTGCTCTGGGAATGAACAGCGGCACGAGGCTTGGATGCAGTTAGGTGTTTCTTCATGAGATTCTCCTTGGCCAGCTGTCTACCCTCCTCAGTTCGAAGCAGTAGGAGGAACTCTGCAAAACATGGGGGATCGCTCCTCAAGTTCTCCAACTGTAGTTTGTTTATGATATCGCTATCCCAGCATCCTCGACAAAACTGCTTGAGTAAATGCTTGTTGAAGTCTGAAGACAAGATACCACCTCTTTTCATCACAGTGTTTAATGTGAGTTGTAAACGTTGCAAAAAAAGCAGAGGGTTTCTCACCTGGATCCTGTAACGTATTCAGGAATTGAGCGAACAACTCCTCACCATCTTGTACTAAGGCAAAAGCAGAATCCAAGACGTTTAAATAGACGGATGGAATTGTGTTTGAGCCCAGTCCTCTCACAACATCTGCTGCTGGAGGTAGCAAACTTTCAAGGATGCGACGAGTGATCTGTAGAGGTGCCAAATTACAGGACGCACTCGACGACGCAGACTGGGACATGTTCATAAACAGCTCCGACGATGATGTCAACGTGTTTACGGAAGCGGTTGTGGGATTCATCGGGAAACTAGCGGATGATACCGTGGAGACAAAGACTATTACAACGTTTCCCAACCAGAAGCCGTGGGTGGATAAAACCATCCGCGACGCTCTGAGATCCCGCACCGCTGCCTACAACACGGGATTCACGACGGGGGACATGGACCTGTACAAAGCCGCGTCATATAACGTGCGGAAGGCGGTGAAAGAGGCGAAGCAGCGCTACGGGAGGAAACTAGAGTCACAACTCCAACAGAGTGACTCTAGGAGCCTATGGTGGGGACTAAGGACAATAACGGATTATAAAGCACCAAAAACCGGTATGACGAACACGGCCGTGACTCTGGCAGATGAGCTGAACACTTTCTATGCTCGCTTCGAGGCTGCAGCTAAGGACTCCAACGACGCTAGTGCTAGCGGCGCTAACGGCGCTAACGGCTGCAGACAGGAAGATACTGCCAGCACCGGAAATGTGCTCGTCATCTCCGAGCATGAAGTAAGGAGAGCCTTCAAGAGAGTGAACACCAGGAAAGCAGCAGGACCAGACGGCATCCCAGGTCGTATCTTCAGAGACTGCGCATACCAGCTAGCTCCTGTGTTCACTGAGATATTCAACATCTCTTTATCTCAGTCGGTGATCCCCACATGCTTCAAAGAGTCCATCATTGTTCCTGTCCCAAAGAAACCCCACCCTGCTTCTCTCAATGACTATCGCCCTGTAGCCCTCACCTCAGTAGTGATGAAGTGCTTTGAATGCCTGGTCAGAGACTTCATCATTTCTTCACTACCAGACACACTGGACCCACTACAGTTCGCTTACCGTCCAAATCGTTCCACAGACGATGCCATCTCTCATCTCCTCCACACATCACTTACTCACTTGGACACTAGAAGGGGGAATTATGTTAAAATGCTCTTCATAGACTACAGCTCTGCATTTAATACCATAATTCCCTCCACACTCACCACCAAGCTGGAGCATCTGGGACTCAGCTCATCTATGTGTCAGTGGATCTCCAACTTCCTAACTGGCAGACCACAGGCAGTAAGGATGGGCGGACATGTCTCAGCCTCCACCACTCTCAGCACTGGAGCCCCCCAGGGGTGTGTTCTGAGCCCCCTGCTGTACTCCTTGTACACATATGACTGTGTGGCCACTACCAGCTCCACCCCCATCATCAAGTTTGCTGATGACACCGTCGTGGTGGGCCTGATCTCTGACAACAACGAGACGCCCTACCTGAAGGAGATTAGGAATCTGGAGAACTGGTGCCAGAGGAACAACCTCCTTCTAAACGTCAGTAAGACAAAGGAGTTGATAGTGGACTTCAGCACTAAGCAGGAGAGGAACTACCAGACCCCCGTCATCAACGAGTGCCCAGTGGAGAGAGTGGACAGCTTCAAATACCTCGGAGTTCACATCACGCAGGACCTGTCATGGTCCTGTCACATCAACACCGTGGTGAAAAAGGCCTGTCAGCGTCTCTACCACCTCAGACGCTTGAGAGACTTCCGACTGCCCCCCAAGGTGCTCAGGAACTTTTACTCCTGCACCATAGAGAGCATCCTGACGGGAAACATCTTAACCTGGTTCGGGAACAGCACCATGCAGGACAGACGAGCTCTACAGAGGGTTGTGCGTTCAGCTGAGCGCACCATCCGCTCAGAGCTCCCTGACCTGCACTCAATCTACAGCAGGCGGTGCTGGACCAAGGCCAGGAAGATCGTGAAGGACCTCAGCCATCCCAACAACGGACTGTTCTCTCTGTTGAGGTCAGGAAAGCGATTCCGCTCCCTGAAGACCAACACAGAGAGACTGAGGAGGAGCTTCTTCCCGCAGGCGATACGGTCTCTCAATCACACCACCACACAGGACTGACCCACACATATAGTTCTTACACACACTGGACACTCTGGACATTGTTTTCACTTCATCACTTAAACCACTTTAAGCATATTTGCACTGCACAAGACACTATATAATGTGGATTGCACAACACTGGACATTATATTCCTCATTTCCAGTTAATATTTGTACAGCTGCTGTTATTGTGTGTATATATATATTTATATTTCTCATACATTCTTATATATGTTTATATATGTCTATACTGTGTATTTTGTTGTACAGTTATCTTATTTTCAACTTTAATTTATATATTTTATCTTATTCTTTCCCAGTTAAATTTACCCTTCATTCTAATTTGTGTTGTACAGTTATCTCATTCTTAACTTAATTTTTTATATTTTATTTTATTCCTTCCTGGTTAAATTTACCCCTTTTTTATTTTCATATTTATTTATTTCCTATCTTATTCATAGCCTTTTCTTTTTTCTTTAGGTCATGAGCAGTTGTCCAAGCATTTCACTGCATATCGTACTGTGTATGACTGTGTATGTGACAAATAAAAATTTGATTTGATTTGAATTTGGGTCTGCTAACAGCAGTTCAATGTGAGTTTTCCAGGTCTCATAATCTGTTTCGTTGGCTGGTTTGGGAATCTTCCCAGAGAAAGGACGAAGTCTGAATGCAGGTACGGTGTCTGTTTTTACATGCTCCACCACTACTTTTTGTATTTCCGGGGGGTTCATTTCAGTCTGTGACAGTGAATATCTTTGTGGATGTGGCAGTGACCCCTGTTGGTCAGGTGAGGGATTGCTGGTAGCTGTCTCAGGGATTGCGGAGTGTCCAGACAACGACCCCTGCTGGCCAGGCAAAGATGGTGCAGGCTCCACAATTTGAACTGAGGCTCCCTCTTCTAAGTCACTGTCTTGTCCCATTCCTTCCAGATGCTCACTAATTTGTCCCATCATTTCCCTCAGAATATCTGGAAAATCCCTGCCGCTGCGGCGTGCAAGTTGCTTGAGCTCGCCGAGGTAATCTGCAGGGGTCTGGACTCCTGCTGTGGCTGTGCATTCCGCGGCAAGCGATTTTACACAAAAAGTCAAAGCAGAGTAATTCTTTGACTGATGAGTATATGGGAAAAATGTATTAAGAGCAGTTAACGCAGAACTATCAAAATATTCAACGATCAGGTTTTTGTAAAACACGCTATTTGTGTCATCCAGGAAAATAACCCTTTTTATACGACCGTATTGTTTCAAATAATCAAGAATTTCCTCATCTTTCTCAGTGTTTGTGGCACCAGAAACAATGACAGAATGTGCAATATTGACCCCACTTTCCTGAATAAACTTCATTTTTTCTTGTCGCGGACCTTATCAAAACCACAGAGAATACCAAATATCCAGTTACATCAAATAACACAAAAAACACTCATTCACACATCAGGCTCCTGGCTGGCTCGCCACATGTAACGCAAAGTTATTTAAGGACTAGTTTTATTGCAATGGATGAGTTTACTGACTGACGCGCAGAAGAAATAGTTCTTTATGGAGCCTAGAGGGTGTGAATGATGAGACCAAAAACTGCAATATCTTGTACCAAAAATATATTGAATAAATGGGGGAAAGGGGAAGTGGAACAAAATAATTAATGCAACACACAACATAAACAAATGCCCACAATTAATTAAAAAAGTAATTGCTGTGATTCTGTGCAAGAGTCCTTTTGTTAAGAGTCCTTTTTGGTCCTTTTCTTTTTAAAGTTCACTTTTAAGGTATTCCTCCTTAGGGTCCAGCTTCATACAATGGGGAAATATGTCCGTAATCCAAAGATGGCAAAGTGGGGGAAAAAAAACAAAGAATGGTCCTACCGGCTCACCACTTCAATATGAAGAAGATCAGTTCAAAGGGGGGAAAAAACCTGACCTGTAGGTCAGAAGAATGTCCATTAACACATCAAGTTCGATTCAGTTTACCGGTAATCAAATACATTTTTCTGCAGTTCTATGTAACAATGCAAATCATGAATCATCATCATCATCATCATCATCCACCAATGTACAACAGTTAAATTATTAATTATTATTAATCATCTTGGCTACGTAGCTTAATCTATACATTCCAGTAGCGTTCGCTACAACCAAATACAAAAACAACAATAAAGAAAAACAACTGTCTAACAGACAGCATAGCCGGATTCAAGGCAACACATAACAATAATCATTCAATCGCACTTTGTTCCAAAGTAAGCCCATTAAAGTGCTTAAGAAAATAAAAGTGTTCAAAAACAGCGGTTTTTGAATTGGAGTTCTGCTCGCGGTGGGAACGCCGCCGAACAAAGTCATTTTTTAATCGCGAAAACGATCGACTGCTTACTGACAACCAAAAGGTTGCTTTTGGTAGATATTAAGGACACTTACCGCTGAGGTGAAATGAGTTTATAGATGAATTGAGGGGAGAAAACGCTTTGTTTTCCAACGCCGTTCTAAACGCCATAAGCTTACAGCCACAGCAGGAGTCGAACCCGGAAGTATCCCTCCACAGCCGGTTTTCAGAGTTGCCGCGACGTGGAAGGAGCCAATCAGGAGAGGGACCTCAAATCAGCTGACGTGGGTCATGTGACAGGGAGTAGTTGATATGGGTTACACATTTGTCAACAGCTTAGACTTCGTATTCATGAATAAATGGATGGTGACACTTCTTGCTCCATGACAGCATGATGACCGGCAGACTCAAACCCAAACCTTGCTGCGAGGAAACAATGGCTACTGCTCCACCACCGAGCCACACTCGTTTGTGAGAGCAGCTTGATACTTTATGGCTGCCACAAATTTGAAACAATTACTTGCTGCTATTCAGACGTCTAAAAGGTCTAAAAGGTCTTCATTTATATATCAAATTTAGTTCAACACTCGCCTTGACAACCCTGTACTTTTTAGCTTTATTTTATATTTATGGAAATATGGAAAGTGCTCACTGATTTCTGGCTGAAACCAGGTTTTCTTAACCCTTTAAGACCTACCATAGAACCAAGTCCGCCAGAGCTTATATTATATGTTTACATGCTGTAGTGCCATTTTTGGGAGCATTTCAAGTTGATATACATCAATACAACCATTATAGCCCAAATTTTAATAATATGTCTGCATTAAGTGCATAGTAATTACATACATTGCAAAAAAGTGCAATAAACTACAAAAAAATTGAAATCGTTTTTGTTTTTTTAACATATATTTCTAGTTAGAGAAATTTAAGAGGCTTATCCCTCAAAACTGTAAATACAAAAAAGTTGCACAAAATAGTTTCCCACCACAGGAAATTTATTTTAAGTGTCTTCATAGTTTTATTTTTGAAATACACCAATTTTTATATACTGCAGGAAAAACAAAAATAAATATTATAATACAAATTTGTAAAAGAAAACAAAAAGCATCAAAATTTGAATTCTAAGCATCCCAGAAATTATACAGAAAAGCATAAACTGAAAAATTAATTTGATAAACACCAGCATATCTTTGTAAATGCCCTGTAGGAAAAAAACTACATTTTCCGCAAAAATGACATCACTTCCAGTTTTGGGGGGTAATGGTGGACAGCCGATAGTTCGTGCTGACGTCTATTCCAACATAGGAAGTGTTATGAACAGCTGATCGGATCAGGAAAGCGTGTTTCTATGGCGTTATTTTTGTGCCACTATTCGGAGCGCACGTAAAAAAAAGTTTGCAGGTGCAAGTGTTGCATTTTGAGGAGAAATTTATTTTGAGTGAAGAAAAGCTAAATTTGAGTGAACAAAATTCATTGCTGCGTGCAAAAAATGTATTTCAGTGTTTGCTATTATCCACACGCACACACACACACACACACACACACAATAGCAGCCCCTCTCGCTCAGTTTTTGCATTTGCGCTCGCTCGCAACGTGTTGCTCGTGCTCTCAACATTTCTGCCCATGCGCGCTCAACTCTTTCTCTACACCATTATATTTGTGCCACAAAACCAGCCAATCACAGACTCAGGTGCAAAAAAATCTGATTGGCTGTTTTGGTCTCCAATCAGCTCGAAATGACGAAATTACTCTGTCTGGGTCACAAAATAAACTTTTAAGATATTTTCATGCGAGAATGTTTCTGTGTAAACTTCAAATATCTTCTCGATTCATCAAGACATATTTGCATAACTGCTCTGACGTTTTCGGAGATGCCTGTTATCCACCAGCTTTTTTTTATGTGCGCTCAGAATAGTGGCACAAAAATAACGCCATATGTTTCTGGAATATTATGTTTTTGTTGCTGCAAGTGCTTTTTGTACAAGTTTTGCAAAGCCATACATGGAAGGAAACTGATGTAAGTACAACTCCTCCGATTTCATATGCAAAAAAAAATTATTGCATCAGCTTATATGGTTGTAATTCTACCAGCTTTCAAAATAGTTGTGCAAAACAGAGCGTGCCCGCTCCAACCGGCCATAAAGGGTTAATTTCATTAACATGCCTAAAAATGCTTTTTGAATATTTTTGAAGAATAATAACACAGGCAACAGGTCTTTCTACCCTGCACCCTGGTTTGTTTAAATGGCTTCTAGCACTTTGAGGGGCTGAAGCTTCAGCTTCTTTTGAGCGATTTGCATGATTGACAACTATTTTTAATCATTTGAGAATCATGGTAACGATGCTGCGTTCACGTCACTTCAACCAATCAATAGTTGCGAGGCGAGACCCCACATGGCCCCAAACTGACGACATGTTGTAGCTACAGCGGCCAACGTCTACTGGTGAAAATAGAGGAAGTCTGTCCCGTAAGGCACTTTCTGTCTTAGAGCATTTGTGCTGCTACACATTCATGTGGTCGTCTTTTGTGGCTCATTCAGTGAATTTTGGTGTTCTGGAATCTGTGAGGTCTCTGCTCGCTAACAGCCATTGTTTACCCGGGTACATGAAGTCTGGCAAATTCTGGGCTTGGCTGTTTGTGTTTTGCACACTTTAGTGGATTTTTTGTAAATGCTCTTTTAATCATCACTTGTTTTCACTGTGTTTTTCACATTTAGCTGAGATAAGCTTTCTGTGGAAACTAGACATGTTGATATTTGCATAAAAGGCTTGACGGCACAGACAGTCACATAACTCTTGAGCCCCTGTGCTGGTGGCGTTAGGGCTTTACTGGTTAAGAAAGACAAATCAAACATTTGGATTCATTTTAATGAGCTCAGACTCGTTGGAAATGCAGAGGAGCTGGATGTGAACTTTAAGGACTGAAGAGGACGAAGTTTACAATCATTTAGAAGAGTTTCAAACATCAACTGATTGAATCCATGAATCTGAAAACATGTTTGTGAGTGAAAGAGACAGACATGTACAGACTGAACTGTTCAACAGTCAGTGTTTCTCTAACAGGAGACACTCTTTACACTCCACTCAGCACAGGGACACTGAGGCACCACTTTCTAACCAAAACCCAGGATAAAGAGTATCAGTGAATGTGGTGTTGAAGGTGTGGAGGTGGATCAGAGTGTCAGAGGAGACTCTGTAGAAGGACAGAGTGCCAGCAGGACAGTCCACATACACTGCTGCTCTGTTAGAGACAGAGGAGGAGGAGGAGGAGGAGGAGGAGGAGATGGATGCTCGATTGTTATTGTGACAGACAGCATCAGGACCATCTTTAATGCAGTCCAGACTCCAGGACTGATCGTTGTATCCGAAAACACAGTTGTAAGTCTCTCCTTTCCTTCTGATTCTTCTGTAACTCACTGATATATCAACCAGTCCTCCCCACTCGACCTCCCAGTAACAGCGACCAGTCAGACCATTTGTGCACAGCAGCTGGGGACGAACATCGAATCTGTCTGGATGATCAGGATACGACTGAACCTCCTCCACATTTGTCACCTTCCTGTTGTTGTCAGACAGTTGGAGCTTTGTGTTCACTGTGTTTGTGTCGATTGTGAGCTGACAGGAATCTGATGGAGAGAACAAACACAATCCAGCTGCAGTTATTGATCCATCATCTGTTCATTGATTGACACTTTGATGATGACTCCTGACATCAGAGATGTGAATGTGTGCTGCTTTGTTTTCATGAATCCCATTAAAAACACACTTACACTTCCTCAGACCTGGTCTCAACCATCGGACTCCAGCAGGCTCCACCCTGAAAGGAGGAGGGGGGTCAGAGCAGCACAGTCAGCATGCACACATGGACATTACACGGCTCTCATACACAGACTGATAGTGTTAGGAAGGAAAATGATTAAATAAAGCTGCTTTTGCTTGATGTTTTATACACATTCCTATTGTGCTCATACAAATGTGGCACTCCATGTAATAAGGGCCAAACGCATTAATTCAGCAATATTCTTAAATTGAATTATTAAGACTGACATGTAGAGCTTGCAAACATGCTTACACATCAATTGTGGAGTTAGAGTCAGGGGGATATTTTTTCTGGGCTGACAGAGTCCGAACACAATGTCCCAGATTTAGATAATCAGTAGAAAATAAGAGGCTAAGAATTGCTGGATAACATTAGTGCAACAAGGTTAGGCTACGGAGGTGTTTTTCCTTTCTCTTTTTTCCAGGAAAGGAGCAGATGGTAGGACAAGGTCAGACATGGACGGAGAGGAGAAGACCTGCAGGGGAGACGGTAGGAGCACCACGTCGCGGTATGAAACTGTATTGCATGCTTACAGGGCCATCCTATTTGTGAAGCAGACCGCGTGTTCACATTGAGGTCCAGCACGCAATAACTTGTAACCAACTGCTGAAGCCAATAAAATCTTTCCAAAGACAGTCGTTCTCCTTCCTTAAGAAAGAAAAATGAACACAAGTGGCGACCCTGACTGGATTTTTCAACTGGTTTCGGTTCAGCTCACAGAAAGCCTTCAAAATAAAGGTAAGCAGAGCCTGTTGTTTATATCGAAATCTGGATACCAAAGTAGAGGACGTAAGCCCTGATGGGTGTAACCGCACCATGAATTTTACTTTATGGCCAAATTCTTCCAGATCTTTGATATAAAGACTGATTTGTTTTGGTATTGCCCAGTGCCTGGTCAGTGTCTTGCTCAATGGTCAGGTTGGGACTGCCAGTAAGAGTTATAAGACAAAAGGTACATCAGTCCAAAAATTGGAATAGACGGTCTATGTTAGACAATTTTGATCTTACATAAAAATTCTCAGCATATATAAATCAACAGGGATACAGAAAGGTGTTCCAGATGAGCCTTCTGTTGATCAACGCTTTAAATTTTTTTTACCTTTTTATTTACCTTTAACCTTTTGTATTGTTTATATTGTCTGCTTTGTTACTTAGTGTTCTTCTTGATGCATTTCTCAATCATCCAGGTAAGTAAATCTCCAAAAGTTGATTCTGTTCATCTGGACGTAGCGTTTTGTGGGAGAAACGTTTCGTCATCATCAGGTGACGTCTTCAGTCTCAGCTGACTGCAGGTTTCAATCTTATAAACAGGACATTTGCATAATGACTGAAACCAGCCCACTCAAGGAAAAATGGGCTGGGAGGTCAGTATCATAATTATGCAAATTCTCATCCCCATTGATCAACAACCACTGATCAATTGCCATTGATTAAATGGAACTTGTCCATGAGTACCAGTCACAGAGCGTTTGGATACTTAGCGTTCTGTTTATTTTTACCTTCATGTTCAGCTCTTTGTGACTGCCTGTCTACAAAAAACGCTTAATAAGTACACTTTACTTACTTATAAATGGGCAAACCCAACAGTTACCGGGTTTGAGTCTATAGTACTTTGCATAACACCCAATGAGAATTTTAGCTGTATTAATTATGTTCATTACAATGTGCAGAAATTGGCTAACCTGACCAGGAATGCAATAGCTGGACTGTCAGAAAAGTTGATGTCAACGTCAGTTATGACAGTCCAGAACAGGACAGCGTTAGTTATGCTTTTGGCAGAAAACGGAGGGGTGTGTCCAATGCTTGGGTTGGCTTGTTGTATGTATAGTTCAATACATTTATTTAATTAAACAGCTCTGGACGGGTCAGTTACCAGGGCACTGGAAGGGTTATGGAAACTGTCACATGACATGAAAGAATTTTCTGGGATTGATGTTGTCAGATCTCATGTTTGAGGACTCTTCACATCAGATTGATAACAACAGCAGTAAAGGACGAACATGTGCCACCAAACTATCAGATGCCATTGCTGGTTGAGGTCGGATAAGGAGGACTCAGGACTGAGTCGAGAGATAAGTTGGAGCCCCAGATGTTGACAAGTAGAAGGGCTAAATATGTATTGCTCATTTGGTGCTTAGGCTTTTATTATTAAAAGAAACACTGAATCCTTTTAGAAGATAAAATGTCTGTTTGTTTGATGCGTCTGTCTGTAAGACCTAGTAACTACGTGAAGAAGGCCGACAGCTGATTTAGCACTGACTCGACCAGAAGACTGCTCTCCAGTAAGGCTGAAAGGCTGAGTATCACTGTGGGATAGCAGGCTAAACGAAACACATGTTCCTTTGATTCACACGTAGAATATGTGTGAAAGGGAGAGAAAACATTTCAGAATCAGAAAACTCTATCATTGCCTGAGGAAATTAAAATTCATCCTCCTCTATCAGACATTCTCTCCATACCTGAGAGTGTCCAGTCTCCAGCCTGGATCCTTCAGTCCAGCCGACAAGAGCTTAATTCCTGAGGGTCCTGGATGATTGTAGCTCAGGTCCAGCTCTCTCAGATGGGAGGGGTTGGAGCTCAGAGCTAAGGCCAGAGACGTACAGCCTTCCTCTGTGATCAGACAGCCTGACAGACTGCAGACAGAATAACGTGTGAACACTTTTGTTGTAGTTGCTGTGTTGTTGTTTTTTCTTTTTTTTTGAGCTTGAATGCCACAAACCCATTCCACGTATTCAGTTAATGTTAGCTTTATTTATAGCAGCAGCAATTGAGAACACATAATGAGATATAATTAGTTGGGTTTCTTTTGCCCATTGTTAATCAGCGGTGTCAGCTTTGCCTTTCACAGTGATTAGGCCACGAGGGTTCTGCACAGTATCTTTGCTGTTCCTAGGACTGCACTCTGCTGGACGCAGATCTCAGACGTCATTCCTGGGATCTGCTGGAGCCACTCGCCCAGTTACCAAGAGAACCACTGTTTCCTTCACCCTCGACATCTTTTTGAGCTCATCTCACAGCCCGTCGTATTTTTCAGGTTTCTCATATTCCTTCTTTCTTACTATCACTCAGCTACATCTATCACTACGGCTGTCTTCATCTGCTTTTTCTATCGCCTCTTTTAGCCAACTGATGAGCTCACCAGTGGGGATGGGCATAGGTATTGATTGCCTGGATCTTGTTCTTCCCATTCGGCTGACTGCTTAGAACTTGTGGTTGCAACTTTCCTGGAAGCCACATTTGTCCTCTGGGATTCCCAGGTACTTGTAACTATTCTCAATGTCTCAAGGTCTTTTTCTGCAGTTTTTCCTTAATCTATCATTCATAGTAATGAAAGGGAATTAGTATATCACAAGCACAAAATAGCCCTAAATTCTCTAAATGGACAGTGAATGAATTCACTTTTTAAACATGCAAAAATATGAAATATGAAAAAAGTCAACAGTACCCAGAGTCTAACACTACGCAAAAAGTTAAACAAAAATAATTTGACAATTATATGATGAGTAGCTGTTTAAATGGTAATACAATTTAATGTTTTATGGCTGATTCCTGACCTGAGAGATTCCAGTTTACAATGTGGATTTTTCAGTCCTGCAGAGAAAAGCGTCACTCCTGAATCACACAGGTCATTGTTACTCAGGTCCAGCTCTCGGAGACTAGAGGACTGGAAGTTGAGAGCAGACAGAACTTCACAGCTTCTCCCTGAAAGGTTACAGCCACTCAATCTGAAAAGCAAGATTTGTGATAAGATTAAATTACTGTAAATGCTGAACCTAGACACCCAATTCATGGTTAAGACAATAATCTAAAATTTGAGTTAAAACAAATCTAATAAAACATTTTAAAATTTCTTTGTGAAAACACAAATCAATCTCTTTCTAAATATACTTGTTGGCATAAATAGAAGGCACTATTGGTCACTTTCTTGGCCCAAACAAATCTCTTCTAAGGGACACTTAAGTGTTGCACCTCCACCAGATGCTTTTGGTCAGTAAGCTTCTGGTATGATCACACTTGTTGGAAAGTTCATTTTAACTGCTCCATTTCCTGGCACAGATGAAAAACCTGGACTCCAAGACTTCTAAACTAGATGGTGTTATGGCAACATAGCAGAGATAACAGACTACACTGAAGGCGAGTTATAAGCTGAGCTATGATTAGCTAACTAAAGTATGTGTAATTGAAATAAAGAACAAAACTCCTGTCCTTGAAGACAACATTGTGAGTGAAAAACATGATGCTAGCAAATCTCGCAGACGAGGCTGAAGGATCAGATCTAGAATGCATGCAGAAAGTATTCACAGCAGTTCAGTTTTCTACAAGTTGTCATGTTAGAGCCTCTTTCCAAAATGAATCACACCAATCATGCCTTGCCGGCTTAAAAGGCTGTGCTGTTAGTCATTAGATTATTGTTGTTGGTATGTGTTGGGCTGTTAAATAAAGCAGCATGCTGAAAAGCATGAAACTCTGGTTGGGTCTGCCGTGTGATGTTTACAGTGGCACCAAAACCCAGGAGGGGGCGTGGCAGACCCAAGACCGGGCCAGCCAGGGAAGGAGCTGGCCCAAAAAGTGGCCGAGCTAGTGGCCACACAGTGAGAGCAGGCGGCGGGGTCCTGCTGCCGGTGGGAAGAACTGCAAGACTGATCCGAGTGCCGGATGCAGCAGATTACGAGTCTGGCAGCTCGGATTGGTTCCTGGCCGCCACCTCCGCCACCCCCACCCACGACCCTCGACTGCACAGCGTCTGTTCTGGCATCCAGGGTGAAACCAGCTACGACGCAGCCTGTCAGCGCACACATCACCACTCCTTGGGTGGGAGTGGCTGTCGGCCAGCAGGGGCTTGCACCCGTCGTGGCTCCCCGGAGGAGGGCCGCGGAGCGACCAGCATGTTTTCACGGACCGGAAGGAGGTGGAGGCGCACAAGGGTCCTGCTATGCCTGAGGTCACCATGCCGGCTGGTCTAGCGGTGTCCTCGCTAAAGGTCAGCACACCATGTGGTCCTGCACTCCAGCCGCCTGCCAAGCCACTTGAGAGCCCCCGCTTACATCTGCAATTGCCACATGGTTCCCATTTTTGAGAGAGCGTTTCAGGGCAAATAGAGAGGTGACCAAAGATCTGATGTTTACTCTGACAGGTCAAGCGTTGCTCTGTGAAGAGAGGAGAACCTTCCAGAAGAACAACCAGTTATGCAGTACTCCACCACTCTGCCTTCATGGTAGAGTTGCCAGACGGAGGCACTTCTCAGTAACAAGCACACGACTGTCTGCCAGCAGCTTACTCAAAGGCCCAGAAGAACTCCCAGACGACAAGAAACAAAATTCTTTGGTCCGATAAAAGATTGAACTCTTTGGCCAGAATGCCAAATGTCATGTCTAAAGGAAACCAGCTATAGGTCATCACCTGGCCAATACCATCTCTACAGGTGAACAGGTGGTGGCATCAGGATGCTGTGGGGAAGGTTTATGGCAGCAGGAACCAGGAGACTAGTCAGGGGAAGATGAATGCAGCAATTTACAGACATGTCTTTGATAATCGAGAGGCTCGAGAGGACTTTTGACAGCTGAATTATTTTGAATATTTCAAAAATTCAGAAAGGAATGACCACATATTTACTTACAGAGCTCTGTTGGAGGCTTTGACCACTGGCAGCAGCCTCAGAAGAGCCTCCTCTGAAGCAGAGTATTTCTTCAGGTCAAACACATCCAGATCTGATGACAGTAAGATGAAGACCAGAGCTGACCACTGAGCAGGAGACAGTTCATCTGTGGAGAGACGTCCTGAACTCAAGGACTGCTGGATCTCCTCCACTAGAGAACGATCATTTAATTCATTCAGGCAATGGAACAGATTGATGCTTTTCTCTGCAGACAGATTCTCACTGAGCGTCTTCTTGATGTACTGGACTGTTTCCTGATTGGTTTGTGAGCTATTTCCTGTCTGTGTCAGCAGGCCTCGTAGGAGGATCTGATTGGCCTGCAGTGAAAGACCCAGGAGGAAGCGGAGGAACAAGTCCAGGTGTCCATTTGGGCTCTGTAATGCCTTGTCCACAGCAGTTTGGTAGAAGTTTTTCTCTGTAGATTCTCTTGTGTCAGAGTTCTTGGAGGTTGTTTGTTGTTCTTCCAGCAGATTGAGTCCAGAGTTGATGAAGGTCAGATGGACATGAAGAGCAGCCAGAAACTCCTGAACACTCAGATGGATGAAGCAGAACACCTTGTCCTGGTACAGTCCTCTCTCCTCTTTAAAGATCTGTGTGAACACTCCTGAGTACACTGAGGCTGCTGTGATATCGATGCCACACTCTGTCAGGTCTGATTCATAGAAGATCAAGTTTCCTTTCTGCAGCTGATCAAAAGCCAGTTTTCCCAGAGACTCCATCATCTTCCTGCTCTCTGGACTCCAGTGTGGATCTGTCTCAGCTCCTCCATCATACTTGACCTTCTTCACTTTGGCCTGAACCACCAGGAAGTGGATGTACATATCAGTCAGGGTCTTGGGCAGCTCTCCTCCCTCTCTGGTTTCCAGCACATCCTCCAGAACTGTAGCAGTGATCCAGCAGAAGACTGGGATGTGGCACATGATGTGGAGGCTTCGTGATGTCTCGATGTGGGAGATGATCCTGCTGGACTGCTTCTTATCTCTGAATCTCTTCCTGAAGTACTCCTCCTTCTGTGGGTCAGTGAACCCTGTGACTTCTGTCACCATGTCAACAAACCCAGGAGGGATCTGATTGGCTGCTGCAGGTCGTGTGGTTATCCAGAGGTGAGCAGAGGGAAGCAGTTTCCCCCTGATGAGGTTTATCAGCAGCACATCCACTGAGGTGGACTTTCTAGGGTCAGTCAGGATTGTAGTTTTGTGGAAGTCCAGAGGAAGTCGACACTCATCCAGACCATCAAAGATGAACACAACCTGGAAGTCTTCAAAGCTGCAGATTCCTGCTTCTTTGGTTTCAGTAAAGAAGTGATGAACAAGTCCCACCAAGCTGAACTTTTCCTCTTTCAGCACATTCAGCTCTCTGAAAGTGAATGGAAACATGAACTGAAACTCCTGGTTGGCTTTGCCTTCAGCCCAGTCCAGGGTGTATTTCTGTGTTAAGACTGTTTTCCCAATGCCAGCCCATCCTTTTGTCAGCACAGTTCTGATTGGTTCATCTCTTCCAGGTGAGGCTTTAAAGATGTCTTCTTGTCTGATTGTTTCTGGTCTGTCTGGTTTCCTGGATGCTGTTTCCATCTGTCTGACCTCATGTTCATCATTGACCTCTGCAGCCCCTCCCTCTGTGATGTGGAGCTCTGTGTAGATCTGATTCAGAAGGGTCGGGTTTCCTGCTTTAGCGATGCCCTCAAACACATGCTGGAACTTCTTCTTCATGACAGACTTGAAATGATGTTGAAAACCTTCAGTGGGAATTTCTAAAAAACAAATTAATTAAATCTCAGTCAAGAATTTATTGAGTACACATGCATGTTGTCCATCTGCAAGATATTAGTTAATGTAGCATTCATTAACCAGCTCAAATCTTCATCTGTTTCTTACTGCTCTGCAGACGGTCAGCCAGCTCCTCCTGCTTCATTGTTCTCAAGAAGTCCAGTGTGATCTTCACAAATGCCTCTCTGCTGCTGCTCTTCTCATCATCCTCCCTCTGACTCTCTAAGCATTCTGGGTAATCTGGACTCAGAAGCGTCTGGATCTTCTTCAGCTCGTTCTTCACAAACGTGATGATGTTGTCCTCCAGCAGCTGGAACAGAATACTTTATGAATGAGCCAATCAGACTGAAATCATGGAGCCAAACATCAGATCCATGTTGGACACACTGACACTCCGCTGGTCTACAAGGAGCAGCATGGAGATGACTGTGAACAGAATAGATGTAAAAGAAGTTGTTGTACATGTACAGACCATAAATATGGAGTCCAGCTGGGTTTGATGGGCAGACTGACCACGCTGAACCTCTGAGCTCTCCTGGTCCACTCTGTGGAGGAATCATCATCAATTCAGCCAGTGATATTTTGACAAACACATTTATTTAGATGACTGCTCGTAGTCATATATGGCTATAATTTCAGCTGATCGTACTAAAAGTCAACAGCTCAGCTTAGTTTTTTTTTTTTACTTTAAGTTTACTAACTAAAAGCCAACATCAGCTGCTAACAAATTCTCTTTGGGTGACAGTTGTAAAGAAAACATAATGAAATAGTTAAATAACAATCAATCGTCTAAGTTATGATTAATTCCTCTCTCAGCTCAACGACCATCCGGTCGTTAAGTCTGACGTCACTAGCCGTGTCTGGGCCTAAACTCTGCTGCAGGTCCATATATCAAACAATCACTATGGCATTACTGAGAGTTGAAAAATGTCTGAAGTCTTTCATCTTTAATAAAATGATCAGCGTTCTGCTCTACCAGGTGTAACAATTGAGTTTAACATCCAGGCATCCATGAAAACGGAATTTATGACATTTAACGGAGTTAGAAGTTAACAGGAAGTTAGCAGGAAGTTAGCAGGAAGTTAGCTCGCTAGCTTCTAAATACAATATAGCATGTGCTGACTGCGGGGTTTTGGAAACAAATTCAAACGTACAGTTCTGTTATCACTTCCAACATAAATGAAGACAGAAAACTAAACAGCAGTGACGTTTGTAGGGTTACTGAAGTTTGGCTAGCTGGTATGATGTACTACGTGACCGCCCGCGACACAGCTATGTTAGCATAATATAAACAAGCTAACTTTTTTCCCACTCGATAAAAGTTAACGTGAGTGTTCTCGGTGGTCAGGAACAAATGTAATTGCATGGCAGGATGCTGTAAAGGGACCAAACTTCAGCCAGGAGAACAACTGAGATAATCCATCCACAATACGAGGTTAGTCATTCATATACTGCTGCATGGGCTGGGCTGTAGTTACATCCTAAGGTTTTAGAAACTGAGCTTAAATAAATGATTAGCGGTAATAAAAGCAGAGGGAGGTCAACAGTGATCACTGACTGTTTTAGGAGCTTTTTGAGATTAAATAGAAGAAGATACAAAACATTAAACATGTTAACAACACAAAAGCCATATTAAACGCAGACTACTTTAGGCCCGGAAGTTGGATTCGTCACGCCATCACTTAACGACCGGATAGTTGAAGTAGATAATTATGTCTCTCAAACTTCACCATTTTTTGTATCATCGTGTTGGACATGAGTACAGAGCTGCTAACTGTCTCTGACTCATCTGTGTCCTGGTAAACAACCACATTCATATCCAAGAGGTTGAAATCTCACAGTTTTGTCATAAACGAACCACAGAGAGGTTCCTGTATTAACGTTTACTGACAAAGGTTTCATCAGATCAGAGTAGCACAGACAATATGGTTTGGATCAGACGATGGGATGAATCGTTCAAACCCTGAGTCAGGATGCTCAGGTGTCATTTGGTAGCAGAACGTTTGTGCTATACAGAACCAGTATGTGCAATGGTTTGGGCCTCCTGCCTTATTTAGTTTTAAAATGGGTCAGTCAGTTACAGTGTGGGAAGGTTTCTTGTAATTAAAACAATAAACTTTGTTTTTTAATGAATGATCTGAGGCCAGAGATGCTCTTTAGGTTTTAGTTTCTCAATTTTATGTCGATACATCTGCGAGATCTTCAACTAACACCTCCAGCAGACCTTCAAGAGAGGTTCGCTCTGAGTTCCTGAAGACTCTGGACGTTCTAGCGCTGTGTTGGATGACTCATCTCTACAATGTTGCGTGGTTATCAAGGGCAGTGTCTCTAGATTGACAGAGTGTGGTGGTTCCCATCTTTAAGAAGGAGGACCAGTAAGTTGCACTCTTTCCCAGTGGGTGATGGACTCTGTCAGGGCTGCCCTTTGTCACAGATTCTGTTCATAATTGCCACGAGGCTTTGACTTGGGTGGTCTCAGAATATCCTCTCTGGTTTTCACAGATGATGTGGTTCTGCTGGCTTCATCGAGTGATGGCCTTCAGCCCACACTGGAATGATTTGCAGCTGAATGTGAAGATGTGAATGTGAGACCTACTAACCCCTAACCTGGCTGAGCTCTACTCTTAAAAACGAAACAAAAACACAGAAAAATCTTAATATCCATAAGATGAAAAACACTGCATAGGTGGCACCAACCTACTTAGTGTTTTTAACAGAAAACAAATGGAAATGTACAGAGTCCACCAGACCTACCCAGTCCTCTTACTCCCACCACAAACCTTACACAAACAGATAAACGAGGAGGTATAACAACATTCAACAACACCAAGCAGTTAAATCAGCTCTCAAAGAGTTTTTACTAGCCGCTCACCTCTCTGCAGCAGACACCTGCTGGACTTTAAAATCAATGAGCTGACGTCTAGACCGGTCACTCTTGAAGGATACACAGCTGGGTCCAGCTTCAGGTCCAGCTGGACTCCCAGGCGTCCTGTTAGGGAGGAAATATTTTTTTTATTTGCAGCTACAGAAGCTGATGAAGATTAGGATACCTTCATCATCCTAAAGACAAACTGGATTGCAGGCTGAGCATCAGCAGAAGGAAACTCCAAACTAGTGTTGGCAGTGGGCATGCTGGTTTTGGTCAGTTTAGCCACGAGGGTAGTTACAGCTGAGCCTGTGTGTCCTTTGAGACATTTTAGATCATGTTACTAACAGCTCACCTCTCTGCAGCAGACACAGGCAGGTCTTCTATGGGAGGGGTTTTAGACTTGTCACGCTCTCTGGGTGGAGGTCCAGGTGGGTTCCTGTGAATAATGATGGAGCAGAGATGTGAGTGCTAAGCTGTGACATGGAGAAGAGTCACGGACAGTTAGAGATGGTCATCTCACCTCTGAGCTTTGGTCTGGCTCTCATGTTCCCCACACAGGGTGGCTTTAGAGGGAGGGGCTCCCTCCTCTCTGTCCTCACACTGATCCATGCTGCTCAATCCACATCAGCTCACACACACTTTCTACCTTCACCTGCAGAGGAAACACAATCATTCAAGTGCACATCAACTGAGAGCTGCAGAGGTCGTGTCTGACGTGTTGATCTGCTCCATCTGAGTGCAGATAACATGAAGTATCTGCTGTAGTTGTAGGACTGACCATCACATATCAATAAGGGATCAATAATAACAGCAATAAGCAGCATTATTCTTAGAGACTGTACAGACTTCTACAACCAGAGTTTATCAACATTATGTTACAAATTAAATGTACTTATGACAGTATCATGTTAATGAGAGAAAAAATAACGTTCACATTAAATAAACTGAATGTTGTTCTTGTGCAGAGAGTTCACTGCACAGTGTTTCCTGTTTCCTTTCATTTGATAAAAACTGTAAATGTTCAGAGACAGACGATCAAACTGAGTTGGAGTTGCACTGACACATATGGAAGGAATAAAATACACAATCGTTTACAGCAGCACACCTCAGAGTAACAGAGTACATGTCCAAATCATATCTGAGAATCAGCCAGACAGTTTCCTCTGTCACAAACTGCTTTCATCACTTCACTGTGAGAAATGTCACAGAGATGATTTCAGCCTCCAAATCACACAATCGTAGTAAATGCATGTCTGCAGGCATCACGAATATTATGAAGAGTTGTTGGGTTTTCTCTGTTTTACTTGTATTATTGTAGAGTCTTTACCTCACCCAGTCACACCCCCACATTAAGACATTCACTGGTTGTAAAAATTAAAATCCTCTTTAGATAATCAGTGTCAGGTGTTACAGAGAATACACAAACATCAGCTGTGGGCAGAACTTTGTACCATCAGAAACTAAATTTGAATAAGTTAAGTTGAATTGCTGAGATTGAATCTGAATTGTAATTTGAATCAATGCTTTTTAAAACTGAATTTGAATTTGTATAATTTTAAATTCATTATATTTGTTTGATAGTCACTAAATTAAAATTGAATTTTATATTTTGAAAATGAATTCATTTGCTCTGAAACTGTATTTTATCCTTTAAAAATGTAGCTCTCCACTAATTTCAGTTTTTTGGGACTTACATCCAGTTCCAGAGTAATCGAGTGCAGATTAATAGAATTACGTTTATTTTGTTACTGTCAGGAATCTATAGCATGTTGAGCTAGATTAAGACCTCAGAAGTCATGTTGAATGACCAGCGGGTTGGTAATAAATGTCTTACATGTATAGGAACAAGCGTCATGTTAACAAATGATATCCGTACAGTAACTTTTATGTTTATTGTAGCATAAAAGTTACCTCAGATCCTCAGATCTGAAGACACTGAGAATGGGCGCCCCACTCATTTCCTTTCTAACCTTCTCTGTGAGTTACTGCACAAAGACGTGCTTCCATCTCCACCTGAGCTCGATAGAAAACATTGCTCCCTTGCAGCTGACCGCCCGTGGGCCACCCGCCCTGCCCGGTGATCTTTCGTCTCCATCGATACCAGACCGAGGACCTCATCATATGAAGAGCCTGGAGGAGCAGGAGATTCACCTGCTGAGGCGCAACAATCTGTAGTGTGGAAGACTACCATCCTGAGGTCTTTAATCAACGGGCGAACATTATGTTGGAGCAGGCGAGGCTTTAAGAGGCTCCCAAAGACTCCAGAAGCCTCACAAAGCATTATTACTAAACTGTGACGACATCTTTCTATCTGAATATGGAATGTGTGATGTTTACCTTAAATCCTCACAAGAGAGACTTCTACTTCTCACTCGTGCACCATACATTAGATTAAGTATCTGTAGCAGGTCCACTCCTCATGCCCCACTTACTCCGTCTCTTCTACATCTTAGTGCAAAAGCTGGACAACGGCGTTTCAATTCAACCCTTCTGCCAGACAAATTTGTTCATGTCTGCTCATAGACATAAACTACACCTCTATTGGCTGCTATTTCCAAGCACATTGTGCGCTGTCGGTCCTGCTTGCTACACAACAACATTCAACATTTAGTATTTACTGCTGTTTACACTTAGCTCGATTAATGTGATGGTGTTGTGTTTAGTATGTTGCTCTGTTGTTTTTGCTTGTTTTCTCTTCTTTTTCTCTCAACAGGTGATCCAGGAGATTGTTTTTCCTCTTCTTTCTCTTTTTAAGTTTCCTTTCTCACTGTCCCTCTTCCCGCCTGTTTTTCTTTTCCATCATCTTTCTTTCTCCCTTTCCTATCCCTCACTCATGTCTGTCCCGTCTGTAACAACTGAAAATAAAATAAAATAAATAATAACAACAAAGGTCGATCAAATGGACCAATACAGCAAGGCAATGATGATCCATTTGGCAAAGTAAATCCATTGGGTCTCCTTGTTGGTCTTCAGACAACAATTCTGACGGCTAAAGAACCAAATGGGAGTCTTTACAAAGACAAGCTTGTAAAGTTTATCCAGCATGATAAGGTTTTACTTTGCCACTAGCCCCTCTCCAGAGACTTTCAACCTTGTTGTATGGGATTATTTTAAGGACTATATCAGTGGCCATATTATTTATTATTGAGTAAACATTTAAAATCTTTACACCTCAGAGTCACAAACTTACTGCAATGCAATTAATGACTTTCTAGCTAAACTTAACATTCTTGAAATTCCAGAATGTAAAACAGGCTGGATGAACCCATCTTCTAGCTTCTGGTGTCATTTGAACAACTTGGTAATAAATACAGTCAACCAGTATCACACACTTTAAGATACTTGCAAGCCAGGCACTGTATTTGTTCCCAGATATCAGACCCAAGCCCCCCACCTCCACCAGCCTACACTATTAGGAACTATCCAACAATTGAATCCAACCAATAGAGTGCCTCTTGAGCCAAACGCAAAACATTATGGGAAGAAGACTTGGACAAGACATGGGCCTGTATACTCAAACATGTCAACACAACATCATTATGTGCCCTCCACTGTTTAATCCAGTTCAAAGTGGTGCATAGAGCCCACTTTTCAAAATCCAGATGATCTCGTATCCATACTGAACTGAACCATGTTGTAATTAGGGCAGAGCAATATGGCCAAAAATATTTATCATGATAAATGTTAGAAACGATATAACTGACACGACACAAAACGCTTTACAACTCCACAACTTTATTATTCCAAAAAAACCATCAATGATTTTCACTTAAACAAGCAGCTGTTTTTATGTGCATGTAATATTATGTTGAAGCACCGTATGTATCACTCCGCGAGGCTCCAGCCTACGATAGCTGTAATGCTCCGTAGCTTAGCAAAGTCGTACTAAAACATTTTTGACAGATTTTTGAGCGCCGTGTACGACATAAAATCTGTACGGTAATAACAATGGCACGCTTGCAGGCTTTACAAAAAAATGTGCTTTGTTGTGTACAGAGATGGGTAATCCGATTACTTTTTTCAAGTAACGAGTAAAGTAAGGGATTACTATTGCAAAAACGGTAATTGGATTACCGTTACTTTCCCGTAGGAACGCTGCGTTACTGCGTTACTAAAACCGTGATTTTTTGCGAGAATGTCTCATGACAGTGACGTAAGCGAGTGCGACGTTCGTGACAACAGCTGTGTGCAGATCAACAATGGATCATATATCGAGTGCAGAGAGAGTATGAGCGTGCAGCGTTTAAAGCGTGGAAGTACTGACCTTACTTTGAGTTTGATTCCATAAAAAGTGACAAAAACATTAGTGTCCGTTGTGCGTGGGAAGAAAACTTCTTTTTACAGCGAAAAAAACCCTAAACTTCCAAACAAGGACCGAGTAGCTACGACGTAATGGGAAACTCACAGAGAAACTCGCGGATTCTTCCACTGACCGCTGCACACCTGCACCAGGGTAAACCTCCGCCTACCCCACTCCTGCTTTACAGGTGAAAATAGAGCAACAGGACCGCTAGTCTTTGACTTTATTTATTTTCTGCTGTGTTTTACTTGCATCTATTTGAAAGACTGAGTGTAAACACACACAAAATAATATTTTATGTGCTGGAATGTGCAGAAAATAGGTTTAAATGCTAAACTAATTTCTTCCAGTCAGAGAATGTTACAGATAATTAAATGTTTGCTTGATGCATAAAGTTAAAAGATTAAAACTAATAAAACAAGTTTTAAAAAGAGACTTTTCCATTTGATTACATTTTGTATGATGACTACGTAGAAAAAGTAGAATTGGGCTGAAAGATCTATCGCTTTATCACCTATTCAGGTTGTAAATCGTGTTTTTAAAAAGTAACTAAGTAACTAAGTAATTAATTACTTTTGAAAATAAGTAATCAGTAAAGTAACGGGATTACTTTCTTGGGGGAAGTAATCAGTAATTAGTTACTGATTACTTTTTTCAAGTAACCTCACTGATTTGTTCCCTGTTGGCCAGGAGGGCAGTTTTACTGAGGCGGCGGTTGTCATGTGACCTCATGTCTAAAAACAGAGAGGAGGAAAAAAGAGGAGCATCATGTGACTGAAGTAAGTCTCAGCTTTCTTCTTTAAACAGTTACAAGTTTAACAGTTATTTTAGTTGTTTTTTTTAATTGACCATCACTTTAAGAACTTCATAGTCATCATCGTTGTTTACTGACTGTGTTCATGACTGTTTTCTGCTTGGTAACAGAGGAGGCGGTTTCATCAACTTCCTGTGGTCACAGTCATGTGACTGTTAGCTGTTTAGTGTGAGGTGCAGTATAAAACTGAAACCTCAGACTGTCGTCTTCTTCCTGCTCTGGTCAACGGTCATCTTCCTGTTTATTTAACATCATTTGATCTTTTCTGATCTTTAAATGTTTGCTTTGCTGAACTTTTGCTCGAGTCAAAGGAAACTGAAATGGTTCCTTTTGAGCTCCTGAAAACACGTCTTTCCTTCTCTTTGTGTTCTGGTACTTTCTCAGCTGCAGGGGCTCTCTCAGTGTTGGGTCAATGAAGGAGTTTTGTGTAGTTCGGGCAGAGACACTAAACACAACAGTGATTGTGTCTAAACAGACAAACATGAACTAAATGCAGTGAAGCTGCTGTTTGTCTGAGTGTAATCAAAAGTCTGAGGGAGCACAGGAACATTCATGTCTTTGCTCTTTTATTCACTGTGAAGGCTGAACCCTCTCTGAAGTCAGCAGCTTCATTTCACACAAAGGGTTCAAGTTGAACATTTTAAACAGGAAGTGATCAGAAGTCTCCACAAGTCTCTGAATCCTGAAACACTGAGAGGAAATCAGCTGTTCAGCTCAGCTGCTGATCATAGGGTCAATATTTCAACCCATCCCCACCAACTCCAGATGTTTACAGCTGCACATCTATCACATCAAGAAAGTTCTGACAGCAAAAACTGACCAAAGGCTGAAAACACGCATGTTGATCTGTGAGGAGCAACAACCTTTAGACAACAGGAACCCATCAGCAATCTTCCCTCTAATTTTTTATGTGTCTGAACGAACACACAAACTCCCTGAGCGTCCCGTTGACCACTGTGAGCAACAGCAGACGTGTGCACTGTGGTCACGCCAGCATCGAATCCATCCAAGTTACATGTTTATTGAAATAATCAAATTACAGCATTTATGTTAGACTACTTTAATTAACTGCTTTAGCCCACTTACAATGAAAATTTAAAAAAATCTTGTTGATGAGCTGTGCAGCACATTAACACTGTTGGAAGTAAAAATAACTTGAACTCCAATTTTGAAAACAAAACTTTTTTTTTTTTTTTTTTTTTTTTTAAACAAAGCTCTGACTTTCGAGCGTTTTCCTTATAAAACGCTGTTTTTACCGTTTCTTCCTGCAGTAAATATAAACAACGACAGTATTCATGAAGAAAAACAAACATTGCAGATATTTTATCATAACTCTGGTTTTACGTTTACAACACAATTTAAAAACTGGTATAAAGTCCACACTTTTCCGTCAGTTGTTCCGTCTGTCCTGCTCACATCTCCAATGGTTGTACACGTTGTCGTTAACGTGGCTTCACTCCACATCAGCTGCTTTGCTAAAACACCGGCACATAAGGACGCTGTCATATCCTGTCAATGACGTTGATTAGCTGCGTATTAGTGATGGGATTTCCGGGTCTTTTTAGAGAACCGGCTCTTCAGGTTGTTTTGTTGCTTTTATTAATTCATTATTAACAATAATATAAAATTATGCACAAAAGGAATTACTAATGTAAAAAACAAAAGTGGTTATATATATATATATATATATATATATATATATATATATATATATATATATATATATATATATATATATATATATATATATATATATATATATATATATATATATATATATATATATATATATATATATATATATGTGCGCGGTGGCCCCCAGAGACAAAACACGTACAAACTCCAAAACACATTTCTAGCGTTAACTGAACTTCAAAACAGAGCTACCTAGATCACTTAAATTACACAATTGAAAGCATGAAAGCATATGTGTATTGTTTGTGTATTTATACACAAGCACCTGTTACTACCACACACCAAATCTGGTCGTTGGTACTTGCTGGCTTGTGTAGCCTCTAGTTAACAAAAGCTCAACACTGCCCCCTAGCATCCTGGAGCACTTCTGCTGTGTTTTCTACGTGTTTTGAGTTTGTACGTGTTTTGTCTCTAGGGGCCACTGTAAATATACTTTTATTTATTCACTCCACATAAAATGTAATAAATAAATCATATAATATAAAAAACAAACTATTCACATTTCAACTTTTAACTATTTAAATTTTCAGCTTTTTCCTTTCAAACTAATTTAAAGTGAAACAACACAAAACACTGCAAACCACAACACAATTAAATATAAATTAAAATATGAAAACAAAAAGAAGATGCATATTCTCTGTCATATGGACCTGCATGAATAAACTTTCTGAATGCTTTATCATCTGCAACTGAAAATAGTTGTGGATGATTACTATACCTTTCTAATGTGACCTTGTTGTCCCTGGCTCTCTCTCTCTCTCTCTCTCTCTCCCGCTCTCTTCCTGTGCTACTGACTGTAACTACCGCCCCTCCCCCCTCTGCCCAGCAAAGCACAAGGCTCGCATGCGGAGTGAAGCGGAAAACATCCGGCTCTGACACATTTCGTTCGCGACCGACACATCACTACTGCGTATATATGAATGTGAATCGCATCATTGGCTGGACTTTAGGATAAGGTGGCATCGCTCTAATCCCATACAGGAGCAGCCAGTCACTGACTAACACTGCAAAACAGAATTGTTAAAGTTTTTATTTTAATTTCAATTCAGGTTAGATTTTTTCTTTTTTGTGCGCAACGCAGATTTTCTGTGCGCAGAGACCAGCACTGCGCAATTGCGCATGCTCGCAGTTTAGAGGGAACATTGCCCATCAGCAAGAAATTTACATCAGTCCTTAAAACAGGATTCAAACCTTCCACTTGCAGAGCTGCTAAAAACTGAACCACAAACTTCACCCTGTACTGAAAAAGTCTTCACTGTTATTTTTCTACAGATCATCACAGAAAACATTCAAACTGACTCCTCATGGAGTCTTTTTTCCTTCGAACTACAAACAGGACATTAAATGTGTGTTTTAAGACAAAGTCACACCCACACTGAAAGGAGGATGTGTGTTTAGCTTACGTGCTTAACCAACAGCCTCATTGGTCCGGATGTGAGTCCGTTACCGTGAACTATGGAGCGGCAGATGTGTGCTGTTGGTGCTGGAACTAAGCTGCACACAGCTGATGTTAGCCAGGAAACATTACACACTGCTCGGGTTACCTTCACATGGAGCTTCACACGGAGACGATCAGTCAGCAGAAACAGTTAGTTCAGGAAAGAGAAAGTAAAGTTTGAGCAGGAAGGAAACACCCACAGGGTTGTGTGACGTTACCGTTATGATCGAGAGCGAGAAACTGTCAGTGCTGCATTCAAGTGCACGTGGGAAACTCCCCAATCTCTGGCAGGTTGTCCAAAAGTGATTTATTTCTGCTGGTTTTCTGGAGGTCAAAACACAAACTGCATGATGTCACTGTGACCACCACAGTGACAGGAAGTGTTTTTAAATGACCGAAACACTGAAACGATGCTAACGGCTGTCTCTTTGTCGTCTTTGCTCTCTGATGTAGGAACGCCTTCCACTTGTTTGAACTGTTTAATCTGAGTTTGTTACTTTTCAGCTGCAGTAACATGTTGATGCTGTGCATCAGCTCAGCTCCACAAATTACCTTTAGACTGAGGTCACTTCCTGTCACTGTCCTGACAGAGTCTTCAAAGGCTGATGACATCACAGCGACGAAGGCCGCCCTGATCCGTCTCTCCAGCAGACAAACATGATGTGTTTTGGGTTTCAGCCACAGTTTCATCATCGCTTTTTAAAGAGGGAACTTTATCTGACACATTTTCACAGCTTTGAAGTGGAAATGACGCTTTGAAGGAAACACAGGAAACACATTTGCCTCCACAAAAGAAACAGCAGCAGACTGAGGATCTTGTTAGAGGAAGAAGATTGGTGAAAAAAGGAGATCTGATGTTAGAAATGAAAGCAAAAGCAGGAGGACGTTCGCATCAACGAGTGCAAACTTGTTCTTGGTAAACAGAATAATCTCAACGAGTCAGGGCTGCACATCTAACGTCAATGCTTAAACTTAAAGCTACAGTTGAGATGATAAACAGAGATATTAACATTACTTACATTGTTATAACAGAAGATTTGTATAACTTGGATTCATGAGTTCCAGCTGCAGAAAACTGACTGAACCTGCAAATAACAGCAGCGTGCACGAGCGCTTCCTCCTGAGTGTTTGTGTGAGCAGCGCCCAACAGAAACTGACGCCTTGTTAAACCTGAGTAAGGCTGAACTGTGCACTTTAGTTTACAATGTGTCGCCTCTTTGTCTTTGAACATGAAAGCTGAGCTGATGTTTCACATAAAGTGAAAAATGATCAGCCTAAAGTGTGATGTGCATCACAGCAGCCGCTCATAACGAGAGCTTCGTGTTTTATTGTTTACTCAACAAGAATTTCTGTGTTTTTCTGTTTAATCAATAATCTATAAAAGCTTAAAGGTAGAAAGAAGGGAAACTTATGGTGCCTTCAAAATCTGCAGAGGAAGAATTGTCTCCACACTCGTGTTGGGTGGCTTCAAATGCTCTCTGGCTGTGTTTTGTTCTCTCCGCCCATTTCATCGAGGAAACATTGGGAAGATAAAATACCACACATGCATGTTTGTTTATATTTGGTACTATTATTATTAGTAGTAGTATTATTATTAGACATGCTTTTTATGCCAATGCAGACCAAGATCCGAGGTGTCACTCACTTAATTACAAGCGGTCATGGCTCTGGTGTCGGCGATCAGGGATGTACTATTCTCTCCTACCTGAGGAGCGACCTGCCTATGGTTGGCTACTTCCAAGCGCAATCCTGAACTTCTCACCTGCAACTCCTGTCAGCGAGATCTTCAACGCACACCTCCGGCAGAGCTTCAACAGTATTCCGAGGAAGACTGGGAACATTGAGTCCGAATGGACCATGTTCAGCATCAGCATCTCCATTGCTGAAGCTGCTGCATTGAGCTGCGACTGCAAGGTGGTTGGTGCCTGTCATGGTTGAAACCCTTGAGCCAAATGGCGGACACCAGAGGTGAGGGGAGCCACCAAGCTGAAGAAGGAGTCCTATTGGGCTTAGTTAGCCTGTGGGACTTCAGAGGCAGCTGATAGGTACTGACAGGCCAAGCGGAACGCGGTGCGGGCAGTGGCTGAAGCAAAAACTCAGGTGTGGGAGGAGTTCGGAGAAGACATGGAAAAAGACTTTCGGACTGAAGAGATTCCGGCAAACCGTCAGGCGACTCAGGAGGGGAAAGTGGTGCTCTACCTGCACTGTGTATAGTGCGATTGAAGCGCTGCTGACTTCGACAGAGAAAATTGTTGGCCGGTAGAAGGATTACTTCGAGGACCTCCTCAATCCCACTGGCACATCTTTCGTGGAGGAAGCAGAGTCTGGGGATGAGGGGAATGACCCGCCAGTCTCTGGGGGCGAGGTCACTGAGGCAGTTAAACAACTCCTTGGTGGCAGAGCCCCTGGGGTGGATGAAGCTCACCCCGAGATCCTGAAGGCTCTGGATGTTGTAGGGCTGTCTTGGTTGACACGCCTCTGCAATGTTGCGTGGAGATCAGGGGCAGTACCCCTGGACTGGCAGACCGGGGTGGTGGTTCCTATCTTTAAGAAAGGGGACTGGAGGGTGTGTTCCAACTACAGGGGGATCACACTCCTCAGCCTCCCTGTGAAAGTTTATGCCAGGGTGCTGGAGAGGACAGTCCGTCCACTAGTCGAACCTCGAATACAGGAGGAACAATGTGGTTTTCGTCCTGGTCATCGAACACTGGACCAGCTCTTTATCCTCTCGAGGATACTCGAGGGCGCATGGGCATTTGCTCAACCAGTCTACATGTGTTTTGTGGACTTGGAGAAGGCATTTCACTGTATCCTTCAGGGGGTCCTATGGGCGGTGCTCCGGAAGTATGGGGTGTCTGGCCCATTGCTACGGGCCATTCAGTCCTTATACGACCGTTGCAAGAGCTTGGTCCGCATAGCCGGCAATAAGTCGGACTCGTTCTTGGTGGGTGATGGACGCCGCCAGGGCTGCCCTTTGTTACTGATTCTGTTCATATTTTTATGGAGCACGGTGACTAGTTATTATGCTAAAATCAGGAAGGCATTAATCGTTACTGGGATTTAGATTCGTGTTGTGTTCGACTTACCCCGGAACATGGACCTGGGAATAATGTCACACTCCAGGAAACATCATTCTGGTTAGCCTCGTCAGAGAAGTCGGGATTCCAATATGGCAATGCCCTCGAAAACAGTTGCTTTGCTAGCGCTCTACAAAAACAAATTACTACTAAACACATATGCAGCCATAGCTGGACCCGGTGGGCCGATGATGATTTTTCGTTTTGATGTGCGAATGTTTGGTTTTTTGTTTTTGTTTTTTTCCGTAACGGTATAAACAATGAAAGGTGGTGGATTGGCCAGATGCTGGCAGATGTGTAAAAATAACTCAATTGTTTGGTGGTGGCTGTGGCAGAGCTTCCACAGATTCAGTAACATTAGCAAGTGGTGGAGGCCAGCAGGTGGATGAGGGAAATGGGAGGCAGGAGGAGCAGAGACCCGAGGCGGCCGCCAGTCCGAGTGTCAGGTGAACTGAACTTCAGGTAAGAAGTTATGACCTGCAGTCTATCTGGGTCAGATATAAACCAAGTTTAGGTGGAGTTTATTTTCGTTGTGCTGACTTTTTACAGTCAGTTACAATAACTCATACTGTGTACTAGCTAGCATGACAGAGTTTCTATACAGCTGGGTGGGTGCTATGATCTTACTGATAGTGAACTTTATTTTATTCATGAGGTTAGTTAGTAGAGTTTCCAACCGTCCCGTAAAAAAATGGAATCGCCCCTCATTCAGAGAAAATATTATGCGTTTCGTATTGAGCCGCAAAGTTTCAGTGGCTGGAACGGTGGATGATGGTTCTGGCAGATTGTGGACAGTGGTGAATTGCAAAGGCTCTGAGACAAGATCGTACCATTGATGCGGTATCATGTCATCCTCATCTTCTGACTAAGGTTGTGCACAGTCCTCATCAGAAAGGTTGAGTGACTGCTTCCTGGTTTGTTTTACAGTTGTTCGGTTGGTTCTAGTGGAATGCTGCAAAAACCCACATGGTAAGAGGAGATCTCTGTGTAGAGTACGAATCGGTTTGGATTTGTTCTCTGGTCGGACAGTGTACACTGGAAGATTGTCTGCTCTTTTTACCACCACATAGATGTCTGGTTTCCATTTGTCTGCGATTTTGTCTTTGCCTCGGAGTTTCACATTACGTACCAGCACCCTGTCACCAACGTCCAGTTCAGAGGGGGTTATATGTTGGTCAAAACGGCTCGTTTCTTCCCATGAGCTTCTCTGCATTCCCGATGGCAATTTTGTAGCTCTTTTCTAGATTTGACTTCAGGTTCTGGACATACTGTGAATTAGTGGGTTGATTGTCATCCACAGGCAGTCCAAAGACCAGGTCAATCTGGAGGCGAGGTTGTCGACCAAACATGAGCTCATAGGGTGAGTAGCCAGTAACATCACTCCGGGTGCAGTTGTATGCGTGGACCAAGGGCTTAACAAAATCTTTCCAGTGAGTTTTCTCTTCAGTGGTGAGTGTTCCGAGCATATTCAGTAGTGTTCTGTTAAAGCGCTCGACTGGATTACCTCGTGGATGGTATGGTGTAGTTCTCATTTTGTGAATTCCAGCCATTTTGCAGAGTTCTTTTATTGTGCGTGACTCAAAGTCTGGTCCTTGATCACTATGCAGCTTTTCTGGGATACCCTAAAGAACCAGGATATTGTCCCAGAGACATTTGGCGACAGTCTTTGCTTTTTGGTTTGGAGTGGGGACAGCGACAGCGTACTTGGTAAAGTAATCTGTTATTACAAGGATGTCTTTGGTTCTGCTCCTGTCAGGTTCCAGTGATAAAAAGTCCATGCAAACCAGTTCCAGAGGTCGATAAGTTTGAATGTTCACCAGGGGTGCTGCTCTTTCAGGTAAGGCTTTCCGTTTGGTGCATCTCTCACGTCTTCACTTTATTCCACACGTCATTGGCCATTTTCGGCCAGTAGAATCTTCGACGTACGAGGTCAAGAGTACGTTCGATGCCCAAATGACCCATCTTGTCATGCAGTTCTGACAGTACTTCAGCCCGGCATTTCTGAGGTAACACTAGCTGGTAATAGAGCTGGTCCCCAACTTGCCGCCTTCTCACGAGAATGGCGTTTTGGAGCTCCAGGCGATGTTGGTCTCGGAGTAGAAGGGGCAGTTCTGGGAGTTCATCCCGCAAGATGGGAGGTGGACTTTCCCCAGTCTCTAGCAGCAATATGACATGCCTCAGGTTCTGGTCTTCCCTCTGTCTCTCAGCGATTTCAGCATTCGTCAGCTGAGGAACAACAGGAGATGCAAACTGAGTGTCGTTGACGAAGCTGTCAGGCAAACTGTTGGCATGGGCAGTTAGTGACTGGATGAGTGCGGTGGTGGACATCTTTTCAGCCATGCTATAAACGAGCTGCCGGTCACAAAGGGCTTTGACCGTGTGTTGATCGATGGAATACGCCAATCGGAGGTCACTAAAATCAATATTGAATCGGTGTGCAACTTTGCCAAAACAATGTCGGACTCTGTAGTTTTCTCTGGTCCCCTCCCCAATCAGACCAGGAGTGACATGTTTAGCCGCATGTTCTCCTTAAATTGCTGGCTGTCTGAGTGGTGTCCCAGAAACGATGTGGGCTTCATAGATAATTGGCAAACCTTCTGGAGGAAACCTGGTCTTGTTAGGAGAGATGGCATCCATCCCACTTTGGATGGAGCAGCTCTCATTTCTAGAAATATGGACAAATTTATTAAACCCCTCA
Organism: Neolamprologus brichardi; assembly: GCF_056152115.1. Taxonomy (NCBI): domain Eukaryota; kingdom Metazoa; phylum Chordata; class Actinopteri; order Cichliformes; family Cichlidae; genus Neolamprologus; species Neolamprologus brichardi. Next base: position 36,709,045 of record NC_142109.1, on the reverse strand, counting down.
AAACATGACTATCCAGAGTTGGGACCAGGAAGCAGAGTTGCAGTCTTACACGCCTCTCTGCAGCTTCTCTCCTCCTGCTACCCCCCCAAAAACCCATCTCCATAGAGACTGTGTCTGCTTCCAAAAAGACAAAAAACAAACTAAAAACCAGCAACAAACAACTTAAACATTTACAAAGAAAGAACAATACAGTATCCACATCTGAACCAAAGAGTAAAACAGTGAAATGTGGATTATTAAATATTAGGTCTCTCTCTTCCAAGTCTCTGTTAGTACATGACTTAATAAATGATCAACAAATTGATTTACTCTGCCTTACAGAAACCTGGTTGCAGCAGGATGATTATGTTAGCTTAAATGAATCAACACCCCCGAGTCATTCTAACTACCAGAAATCTCGAAGCACAGGTCGAGGGGGCGGTGTGGCAGCAATTTTTCACACCAGTCTATTAATTAATGAAAGACCAAGACAGACTTTTAATTCATTTGAAAGCCTGATGCTTAACATTATCCACCCCAGCTGTGAAACTCAGAAACCAGTCTTACTTGTTATCATCTATCGTCCACCTGGGCCTTACACAGAGTTTCTGTCTGATTTCTCAGACTTTATATCTGATTTAGTTCTGAGCTCAGATAAAATAATTATTGTGGGTGATTTTAACATCCATGTAGATGCTAAAAATGACAGCCTCAACATGGCATTTAATCTGTTGTTAGACTCAATTGGTTTCTCTCAAAATGTAAAAGAACCCACCCACCACTTTAATCACACTCTAGATCTGGTTTTAACATATGGCATAGAAACTGAACATTTAACAGTGTTTCCTGAAAACCCTCTCCTGTCTGATCATTTCTTGATAAAATTTACATTTACAATAATTGATTACGCAGCAGTGGAGAGTGGACTTTATCAAAGTAGATGTCTTTCTGAAAGCGCTGTAACTAAGTTTAAGAATATAATCCAGCCACTGTTATCATCGTCAATGCCCTGTACCAACACAGAGCAGAGCAGCTATCTGAACGCTACCCCAACAGAGGTCGATTATCTTGTTAATAATTTCACCTCCTCACTACGTACGACTCTGGATACTGTAGCTCCAGTGAAAACTAAGGTCTCTAATCAGAAGTACATGACCCCGTGGTATAATTCTCAAACACGTACCCTCAAGCAGACGACTCGTAATCTGGAGAGGAAATGGCGTGTCACAAATTTAGAGGATCATCATTTAGCCTGGAGAAATAGTTTGTTGCTTTATAAGAAAGCCCTCCGCAAAGCCAGAACAGCTTACTATTCGTCACTGATTGAAGAAAATAAGAACAACCCCAGGTTTCTCTTCAGCACTGTAGCCAGGCTGACAAAAAGCCAGAGCTCTTTTGAGCCAACCATCCCTTTAATGTTAACTAGTGATGACTTCATGAACTTCTTCACAAATAAAATTTTTATCATTAGAGAAAAAATTACCAATAATCATCCCACAGATGTAATATTATCTACAGCTACTTGCAGTTCCATTGATGTTAAGTTAGACTCTTTTTTTCCAATCGATCTTTCTGAGTTAACGTCAATAATTACTTCCTCCAAACCATCAACGTGTCTTTTAGACCCCATTCCTACAAAACTGCTCAAAGAAGTTCTGCCATTGATTAATTCTTCGATCTTATATATGATCAACCTATCTCTAATAATCGGCTATGTACCACAGGCCTTCAAGGTGGCTGCAGTTAAACCTTTACTCAAAAAGCCATCTCTAGACCCAGCAGTCTTAGCTAATTATAGGCCAATCTCCAACCTTCCTTTCATATCAAAAATCCTTGAAAGAGTAGTTGTCAAACAGCTAACAGATCATCTGCAGAGGAATGGTTTATTTGAAGAGTTTCAGTCAGGTTTCAGAGCTCATCACAGCACAGAAACAGCTTTAGTGAAGGTTACAAATGATCTTCTTATGGCCTCTGACAGTGGACTCATCTCTGTGCTTGTCCTTCTTGACCTTAGTGCAGCATTCGATACTGTTGACCATAATATCCTATTAGAGCGATTAGAACATGCTGTAGGTATTACAGGTATTGCACTGCAGTGGTTTGTATCATATCTATCTAATAGACTCCAATTTGTGCATGTAAATGGAGAGTCCTCTTCACACACTGAGGTTAATTATGGAGTTCCACAGGGTTCAGTGCTAGGACCAATTCTGTTTACATTATACATGCTTCCCCTAGGCAGCATCATTAGAAGACATAGCATACATTTTCACTGCTATGCAGATGACACCCAGCTCTATCTGTCCATGAAGCCAGATAACACACACCAATTAGTTAAACTGCAGGAATGTCTTAAAGACATAAAGACTTGGATGGCCACTAACTTTCTGCTTCTCAACTCAGATAAAACTGAGGTCATTGTACTCGGCGCTGAAAAGCTTAGAAATTTGGTATCTAACCAGATTCTTACTCTGGATGGCATTACCTTGGCCTCCAGTAACACTGTGAGGAACCTTGGAGTCATTTTTGACCAGGATATGTCCTTCAACGCACATATTAAACAAATATGTAAGACTGCGTTCTTCCATTTGCGCAACATCTCTAAAATTAGAAATATCCTGTCTCAGAGTGACGCTGAAAAACTAGTTCATGCATTTATTACTTCCAGGCTGGACTACTGCAATTCATTATTATCAGGATGTCCAAAAAACTCACTGAAAAGCCTTCAGTTAATCCAAAATGCTGCAGCAAGAGTACTGACAGGGACTAGAAAGAGACAGCATATTTCTCCTGTTTTGGCTTCCCTTCATTGGCTTCCTGTTAAATCCAGAATTGAATTCAAAATCCTGCTCCTCACATACAAGGTCTTAAATAATCAGGCCCCATCTTATCTTAATGACCTTGTAGTACCATATCACCCTATTAGAGCACTTCGCTCTCGCTCTGCAGGCCTACTTGTTGTTCCTAGAGTATTTAAAAGTAGAATGGGAGGGAGAGCCTTCAGTTTTCAGGCCCCTCTTCTGTGGAACCAGCTTCCAGTTTGGATTCGGGAGACAGACACTATCTCTACTTTTAAGATTAGGCTTAAAACTTTCCTTTTTGCTAAAGCATATAGTTAGGGCTGGACCAGGTGACCCTGAATCCTCCCTTAGTTATGCTGCAATAGATGTAGGCTGCCGGGGGATTCCCATGATGCATTGAGTTTTTCCTTTCCAGTCACCTTTCTCACTCACTATGTATTAACAGACCTCTCTGTATTGAATCGTATCTGTTATTAATCTCTGTCTCTCTTCCATAGCATGTCTTTATCCTGTCTTCCTTCTCTCACCCCAACCGGTCGCAGCAGATGGCCGCCCCTCCCTGAGCCTGGTTCTGCCGGAGGTTTCTTCCTGTTAAAAGGGAGTTTTTCCTTCCCACTGTCGCCAAAGTGCTTGCTCATAGGGGGTCATATGATTGTTGGGCTTTTCTCTGTATCTATGAAGCGCCTTGAGGCGACATTTGTTGTGATTTGGCGCTATATAAATAAAATTGAATTGAATTGAATTGAATTGAAATTGAGGAAGACTGGTCCAGATGATGTTGGGCAAATCGGAGAATTCTCTCCATCTCCTTTTGGGACATTTGGTCGTTGGAGAGTTCTCCATGTGGCCTGCGAGAGAGAGCATCAGCCACATGTACAGATTACCAGATCTGTACATGATTTTGAATGAAAATGTGGAAAGAGCAGAGAGCCAACGGTAACTGGTGGCATCCAACTTAGCAGAGGTGAGTAGATAGGTGAGTGGGTTGCTGTCAGTAATGACAGTGAAGTTGGTGCCGTAGAGATAGTCGTGAAACTTCTCCGTAACAGCCCACTTGAGAGCCAGAAATTCCAGTTTGTGAGCTGGATATTTTGACTCACACCTCGACAGACCGCGACTTGCATAGGCAATCACCTGGTTTTGTCCTTGTTGCTCCTGGTACAGAATAGCTCCTAGCCCGGTAGAACTAGCATCTGTATGGAGAAGGTAAGGCTTCTGGGGATCGACGAAAGCAAGTACTGGTGCTGTGGTGAGTTTTTTGATAATGGTGTCAAAGGCTTGTTGACATGCAGGAGTCCAGCAACTGGCAAGTGGTTCCTTAGGATCCAAATATTGGTCTCGCTTGATGGTGGCTCTGAGTTTCCGCTGTGATGGAGGATATCCAGCAGTAAGGTCATGCAAGGGTTTAACGATGTTGGAGTAGCCTTGGATGAACCTGCGGTAATATCCTGCGAAACCCAGGAAAGAGCGGAGTTCTTTAAGATTCTTTGGAACCGGCCAGGACTTAAGTGTCTCGATTTTATCTGGATCTGTCTGCACACCGTCCTTTGACACAACATGCCCCAGGTATTTAACCCTTTAAAACCGGTTGGAGCGGGCACGCTCTGTTTTGCGTAACTATTTTTAAATCCCGGTAGCTCTGCAACCACGTGAGCTAGCGCAATAATTTTTTTTGCATATGAAACTTGAGGAGTTGTACTTACATCTTATGCCATCAGCTTGTCCTCAGTCACAGTTTCCTTCCACATATAGCTTTGCAAAAACTGCATAAAAAGCGCTTGCAGCAACAAAAACATAATATTCCAGAAACACGCTTTGCCGATCCGATCAGCTGTTCATAACACTTCCTACATTGGATTAGACGTCAGCGCGAACTATCGCATGTCCGCCATGATCTGGCCGAAACCGGAAGTGACGTCATTTTCGCGGAAATGTAGTTTTTTACCGTCCGGGCCTCAATGAGCCTATACTGGTGTTTTTAAAAGTTATGTTTGACTTTATGACTTTCTGTGTCGTTTCTGGGATGCTTAGGACTCATATTGCACTGCTGGAAATAGTTTATTTTGATGCATATGCTGCTTTTTTCCAAATTATTTATTTTCGTTTTTCCTACAGTGTATAAAAATTGGTGTATTTCAAAAATAAAACTATGAAGGCACTCAAAATAAATTTCCTGTGGTGGGAAACTATTTTGTGCAACTTTTTTGTATTTACAGTTTTGAGGGATAAGCCTCTTAAATTTCTCTAACTAGAAATATATGTTAAAAAAACAAAAACGATTTTCAATTTTTTTGTAGTTTATTGCACTTTTTTGCAATTTATGTAATCACTATGCACTTAATTCATACATATTATTAAAATCTAGGCTGTAATGGTTGTATTGATGTTTAGCAACTTGAAATGCTCCCAAAAATGGCACTACAGCATGTAAAAATATAATATAAGCTCTGGCAGACTTGGTTCTATGGTAGGTCTTAAAGGGTTAACGGATTTCTGGAAAAACATGCACTTTTCAACTGAGAGCTTGAGTCCAAATTCCTTCAGACGGTGAAGGACTTTCAGTAGTCTCCTCTCATGCTCTTCAAGCGTTGGTGCAAAAATAATCAAGTCGTCAATGAAGACCAAGACTTCTTTCAAGTTCATTTCTCCCATGCACTTTTCCATTAGTCGTTGGAAGGTACTGGGTGCGTTTGTGACTCCCAGGCGCATTCTGTTGAACTCATAGAATCCAAGTGGACATACAAATGCTGTTTTGCTCTTGTCTTCCTCCTCCATTTCAATCTGGTAATAACCAGATTTAAGGTCAAGGACTGAAAACCATTCTGATCCAGAGAGAGCTGTAAAAGTATCCTCCAACTTCGGCAATGCATATGCATCTTTGATGGTCTGCAGATTTAGTTTCCGGTAATCAATGCAGAGCCGCACACTCCCATTCTTCTTTCGCACCACAACAATGGGTGACGCAAAGGGTGAGTTTGACTCTCTGATGACCCCAGAGTCAACCAGCTCCTTCAGGTGTTGGCGCACGGCATCCAGATCTTGAGGATGGATTGGTCTTGGGCGCTGTTTGAAGGGAGTAGGGTCAGAGAGCTTGATCTGATGTTTCACTTTGTCGGTTTTCCCAAAGTCAAGGTCGTGTTTGGCAAAGACATCATGGAGGGCATTTAACCTCTCAGTAATACGACTCTTCCATTCTGGTGTTAAGGGGGAGTTACCAAAGTTGAAGTTGAATCCAGAAGTTACAGGGTTAGGAGGCATACTGTCATGACTCCTTTCCTGACACTGAATAGACTGAATGGCACTGATCTCCGCAATGATGGCTTTGGCTGGGAGGGTTACATTGTGTTCAGACTGGTTGCAGATTACCACAGGTAAGTGGTATGGCTGGTGAGAAGGGAAATCCATGACACAAGACGGGACCATTAAGCCACCTGGCAGAGGCGACGAAGTTGGATGTTCTACCAACACAGCCTTCTCGGCCTGGAGGCAGCGTCCAAAAATTAACCCCTCCAAGGCAACAGTTTTTCCAGCTGGGATCGTCTGTGGTCCGTCAGTGTGCAGCTTGATGATTCCGTGATGACTACTGTTGGCCAGTCTGTATCGTTGCTCAAGAATTTTCAGCACCGTTCTGTATCCATGAGGGGCTGGAAAGGAGGGTTGTTGGTCTGAGAATGCTTTCTCATATGCCAAGTCCAGAGTGTTTGTACCAATCAGTATTGATGGCTGTTGAGCTGATTGGACATCAGGAACTACCAGAGCAAGTGTATCAACAGCTGTGGTGGAACCCAAGAAGTCGGGAGGGAAAGTGACGTTCATCTCCACATAACCAAGGTATGGAACAGCTTGGCCATTCTATCCTATCTCCAGGAGATTTCTCAGAGGTTGTATCTCTTGGTCAGAAAGATAATCATGGTGGAAGGAGTGAGAGATGGTGGTTACCTGGGATCCAGTGTCTAACAGGCAGTTGAATACAGTTCCTCCAATTGTGACCTGTGCTGTACTTCTGGTTCCAATGAGTCCTTTAGGCAATGTGATGGAATGTCCATTCTGCTTGTAACTGGGACATGGGTCGACTGCAGCCTCCGTCTGTCCCTCCACAGAGACTGCATCTAGTTTGTTGACTTGTTATTGCTGTCCCAAGCCTGCTGTCTTTTTTCAAGTTGTTTCTTCTTTTTCGTAACCAATGTCGGGTTCGGAGGGTTGGCGCATCCTGCTGACATGTGCCCATCCTCTCCACATTTAAAGCAGAGGCCTGCTCTATGTTTGCACTGCTGCTGGGTCTTGGTTGTGCTGATCTGAGTGGAGGTGGTGCTGACTTGGAGAACTGAGATTTCTGTGAGAGAAGAGCAGCCATTTGACTCTGCAGTTTCTGCATCTGTTGCTTCAGCTCATTAATAGCCTTGGTGTTTGAATCGCTACAAGCACATGTGCTCTGGGAATGAACAGCGGCACGAGGCTTGGATGCAGTTAGGTGTTTCTTCATGAGATTCTCCTTGGCCAGCTGTCTACCCTCCTCAGTTCGAAGCAGTAGGAGGAACTCTGCAAAACATGGGGGATCGCTCCTCAAGTTCTCCAACTGTAGTTTGTTTATGATATCGCTATCCCAGCATCCTCGACAAAACTGCTTGAGTAAATGCTTGTTGAAGTCTGAAGACAAGATACCACCTCTTTTCATCACAGTGTTTAATGTGAGTTGTAAACGTTGCAAAAAAAGCAGAGGGTTTCTCACCTGGATCCTGTAACGTATTCAGGAATTGAGCGAACAACTCCTCACCATCTTGTACTAAGGCAAAAGCAGAATCCAACACGTTTAAATAGACGGATGGAATTGTGTTTGAGCCCAGTCCTCTCACAACATCTGCTGCTGGAGGTAGCAAACTTTCAAGGATGCGACGAGTGATCTGTAGAGGTGCCAAATTACAGGACGCACTCGACGACGCAGACTGGGACATGTTCAGAAACAGCTCCGACGATGATGTCAACGTGTTTACGGAAGCGGTTGTGGGATTCATCGGGAAACTAGCGGATGATACCGTGGAGACAAAGACTATCACAACGTTTCCCAACCAGAAGCCGTGGGTGGATAAAACCATCCGCGATGCTCTGAGATCCCGCACCGCTGCCTACAACACGGGACTCACGACGGGGGACGTGGACCTGTACAAAGCCACGTCATATAACGTGCGGAAGGCGGTGAAAGAGGCGAAGCAGCGCTACGGGAGGAAACTAGAGTCACAACTCCAACAGAGTGACTCTAGGAGCCTATGGTGGGGACTAAGGACAATAACGGATTATAAAGCACCAACAACCGGTATGACGAACACGGCCGTGACTCTGGCAGATGAGCTGAACACTTTCTATGCTCGCTTCGAGGCTGCAGTTAAGGACTCCAACGACGCTAGTGCTAGCGGCGCTAACGGCTGCAGACAGGAAGATACTGCCAGCACCGGAAATGTGCTCGTCATCTCCGAGCATGAAGTAAGGAGAGCCTTCAAGAGAGTGAACACCAGGAAAGCAGCAGGACCAGACGGCATCCCAGGTCGTATCCTCAGAGACTGCGCATACCAGCTAGCTCCTGTGTTCACTGAGATATTCAACATCTCTTTATCTCAGTCGGTGATCCCCACATGCTTCAAAGAGTCCATCATTGTTCCTGTCCCAAAGAAACCCCACCCTGCTTCTCTCAATGACTATCGCCCTGTAGCCCTCACCTCAGTAGTGATGAAGTGCTTTGAACGCCTGGTCAGAGACTTCATTATTTCTTCACTACCAGACACACTGGACCCACTACAGTTCGCTTACCGTCCAAATCGTTCCACAGACGATGCCATCTCTCATCTCCTCCACACATCACTTACTCACTTGGACACTAGAAGGGGGAATTATGTTAAAATGCTCTTCATAGACTACAGCTCTGCATTTAATACCATAATTCCCTCCACACTCACCACCAAGCTGGAGCATCTGGGACTCAGCTCATCTATGTGTCAGTGGATCTCCAACTTCCTAACTGGCAGACCACAGGCAGTAAGGATGGGCGGACATGTCTCAGCCTCCACCACTCTCAGCACTGGAGCCCCCCAGGGGTGTGTTCTGAGCCCCCTGCTGTACTCCTTGTACACATATGACTGTGTGGCCACTACCAGCTCCACCCCCATCATCAAGTTTGCTGACGACACCGTCGTGGTGGGCCTGATCTCTGACAACAACGAGACGCCCTACCTTAAGGAGATTAGGAATCTGGAGAACTGGTGCCAGAGGAACAACCTCCTTCTAAACGTCAGTAAGACAAAGGAGTTGATAGTGGACTTCAGCACTAAGCAGGAGAGGAACTACCAGACCCCCGTCATCAACGAGTGCCCAGTGGAGAGAGTGGACAGCTTCAAATACCTCGGAGTTCACATCACGCAGGACCTGTCATGGTCCTGTCACATCAACACCGTGGTGAAAAAGGCCTGTCAGCGTCTCTACCACCTCAGACGCTTGAGAGACTTCCGACTGCCCCCCAAGGTGCTCAGGAACTTTTACTCCTGCACCATAGAGAGCATCCTGACGGGAAACATCTTAACCTGGTTCGGGAACAGCACCATGCAGGACAGACGAGCTCTACAGAGGGTTGTGCGTTCAGCTGAGCGCACCATCCGCTCAGAGCTCCCTGACCTGCACTCAATCTACAGCAGGCGGTGCTGGACCAAGGCCAGGAAGATTGTGAAGGACCTCAGCCACCCCAACAACGGACTGTTCTCTCTGTTGAGGTCAGGAAAGCGATTCCACTCCCTGAAGACCAACACAGAGAGACTGAGGAGGAGCTTCTTCCCGCAGGCGATACGGTCTCTCAATCACACCACCACACAGTACTGACCCACACATATAGTTCTTACACACACTGGACACTCTGGACATTGTTTTCACTTCATCACTTAAACCACTTTAAGCATATTTGCACTGCACAAGACACTATATAATGTGGATTGCACAACACTGGACATTATATTCCTCATTTCCAGTTAATATTTGTACAGCTGCTGTTATTGTGTGTATATATATTTATATTTCTCATACATTCTTATATATGTTTATATATGTCTATACTGTGTATTTTGTTGTACAGTTATCTTATTTTCAACTTTAATTTATATATTTTATCTTATTCTTTCCCAGTTAAATTTACCCTTCATTCTAATTTGTGTTGTACAGTTATCTCATTCTTAACTTAATTTTTTATATTTTGTTTTATTTTATTCCTTCCTGGTTAAATTTACCCCTTTTTTATTTTCATATTTATTTATTTCCTATCTTATTCATAGCCTTTTCTTTTTTCTTTAGGTCATGAGCAGTTGTCCAAGCATTTCACTGCATATCGTACTGTGTATGTGACAAATAAAAATTTGATTTGATTTGAATTTGATTTGATTTGAATTTGGGTCTGCTAACAGCAGTTCAATGTGAGTTTTCCAGGTCTCATAATCTGTTTCGTTGGCTGGTTTGGGAATCTTCCCAGAGAAAGGACGAAGTCTGAATGCAGGTACGGTGTCTGTTTTTACATGCTCCACCACTACTTTTTGTATTTCCGGGGGGTTCATTTCAGTCTGTGACAGTGAATATCTTTGTGGATGTGGCAGTGACCCCTGTTGGTCAGGTGAGGGATAGCTGGTAGCTGTCTCAGGGATTGCGGAGTGTCTAGACAACGACCCCTGCTGGCCAGGCAAAGATGGTGCAGGCTCCACAATTTGAACTGAGGCTCCCTCTTCTAAGTCACTGTCTTGTCCCATTCCTTCCAGATGCTCACTAATTTGTCCCATCATTTCCCTCAGAATATCTGGAAAATCCCTGCCGCTGCGGCATGCAAGTTGCTTGAGCTCACCGAGGTAATCTGCAGGGGTCTGGACTCCTGCTGTGGCTGTGCATTCCGCGGCAAGCGATTTTACACAAAAAGTCAAAGCAGAGTAATTCTTTGACTGATGAGTATATGGGAAAAATGTATTAAGAGCAGTTAACGCAGAACTATCAAAATATTCAACGATCAGGTTTTTGTAAAACACGCTATTTGTGTCATCCAGGAAAATAACCCTTTTTATACGACCGTATTGTTTCAAATAATCAAGAATTTCCTCATCTTTCTCAGTGTTTGTGGCACCAGAAACAATGACAGAATGTGCAATATTGACCCCACTTTCCTGAATAAACTTCATTTTTTCTTGTCGCGGACCTTATCAAAACCACAGAGAATACCAAATATCCAGTTACATCAAATAACACAAAAAACACTCATTCACACATCAGGCTCCTGGCTGGCTCGCCACGTGTAACGCAAAGTTATTTAAGGACTAGTTTTATTGCAATGGATGAGTTTACTGACTGACGCGCAGAAGAAATAGTTCTTTATGGAGCCTAGATGGTGTGAATGATGAGACCAAAAACTGCAATATCTTGTACCAAAAATATATTGAATAAATGGGGGAAAGGGGAAGTGGAACAAAATAATTAATGCAACACACAACATAAACAAATGCCCACAATTAATTAAAAAAGTAATTGCTGTGATTCTGTGCAAGAGTCCTTTTGTTAAGAGTCCTTTTTGGTCCTTTTCTTTTTAAAGTTCACTTTTAAGGTATTCCTCCTTAGGGTCCAGCTTCATACAATGGGGAAATATGTCCGTAATCCAAAGATGGCAAAGTGGGGGAAAAAACAAAGAATGGTCCTACCGGCTCGCCACTTCAATATGAAGAAGATCAATTCAAAGGGGGGGAAAAAACCTGACCTGTAGGTCAGAAGAATGTCCATTAACACATCAAGTTCGATTCAGTTTACCGGTAATCAAATACATTTTTCTGCAGTTCTATGTAACAATGCAAATCATGAATCATGAATCATCATCATCCACCAATATACAACAGTTAAATTATTAATTATTATTAATCATCTTGGCTACGTAGCTTAATCTATACATTCCAGTAGCGTTCGCTACAACCAAATACAAAAACAACAATAAAGAAAAACAACTGTCTAACAGACAGCATAGCCGGATTCAAGGCAACACATAACAATAATCATTCAATCGCACTTTGTTCCAAAGTAAGCCCATTAAAGTGCTTAAGTAAATAAAAGTGTTCAAAAACAGCGGTTTTTGAACCGGAGTTCTGCTCGCGGTGGGAACGCCGCCGAACAAAGTCATTTTTTAATCGCGAAAACGATCGACTGCTTACTGACAACGAAAAGGTTGTTTTTGGTAGATATTAAGGACACTTACCGCTCAGGTGAAATGAGTTTATAGATGAATTGAGGGGAGAAAACGCTTTGTTTTCCAACGCCGTTCTAAATGCCATAAGCTTACAGCCACAGCAGGAGTAGAACCCGGAAGTATCCCTCCACAGCCGGTTTTCAGAGTTGCCGCGATGTGGAAGGAGCCAATCAGGAGAGGGACCTCAAATCAGCTGACGTGGGTCATGTGACAGGGAGTAGTTGATATGGGTTACAGGTTCCCCCCTCAATCTCATGTATGCTCACGTACGAGGCTTATCCCTCAAAACTGTAAATACAAAAAGGTTGCACAAAATAGTTTCCCACCACAGGAAATTTATTTTAAGTGTCTTCATAGTTTTATTTTTGAAATACACCAATTTTTATATACTGCAGGAAAAACAAAAATAAATAGTATAATACAAATTTGTAAAAAAACAAAAACAGCATCAAAATTTGAATTCTAAGCATCCCAGAAATTATACAGAAAAGCATAAACTGAAAAGTTAATTTGATAAACACCAGCATATCTTTGTAAATGCCCTGTAGGAAAAAAACTACATTTTCCGCAAAAATGACATCACTTCCAGTTTTGGGGGGTAATGGTGGACAGCCGATAGTTCGTGCTGACGTCTATTCCAACATAGGAAGTGTTATAAACAGCTGATCGGATCAGGAAAGCGTGTTTCTATGGCGTTATTTTTGTGCCACTATTCTGAGCGCACGTAAAAAAAAGTTTGCAGGTGCAAGTGTTGCATTTTGAGGAGAAATTTATTTTGAGTGAAGAAAAGCTAAATTTGAGTGAACAAAATTCATTGCTGCGTGCAAAAAATGTATTTCAGTGTTTGCTATTATCCACACGCACACACAATAGCAGCCCCTCTCGCTCAGTTTTTGCATTTGCGCTCGCTCGCAACGTGTTGCTCGTGCTCTCAACATTTCTGCCCATGCGCGCTCAACTCTTTCTCTACACCATTATATTTGTGCCACAAAACCAGCCAATCACAGACTCAGGTGCAAAAAAATCTGATTGGCTGTTTTGGTCTCCAATCAGCTCGAAATGACGAAATTACTTTGTCTGGGTCACAAAATAAACTTTTAAGATATTTTCATGCGAGAATGTTTCTGTGTAAACTTCAAATATCTTCTCGATTCATCAAGACATATTTGCATAACTGCTCTGACGTTTTCGAAGATGCCTGTTACCCACCAGCTTTTTTTTATGTGCGCTCAGAATAGTGGCACAAAAATAACGCCATATGTTTCTGGAATATTATGTTTTTGTTGCTGCAAGTGCTTTTTGTACAAGTTTTGCAAAGCCATACATGGAAGGAAACTGATGTAAGTACAACTCCTCCAATTTCATATGCAAAAAAAAATTATTGCATCAGCTTATATGGTTGTAATTCTACCAGCTTTCAAAATAGTTGTGGAAAACAGAGCGTGCCCGCTCCAACCGGCCATAAAGGGTTAATTTCATTAACATGCCTAAAAATGCTTTTTGAATATTTTTGAAGAATAATAACACAGGCAACAGGTCTTTCTACCCTGCACCCTGGTTTGTTTAAATGGCTTCTAGCACTTTGAGGGGCTGAAGCTTCAGCTTCTTTTGAGCGATTTGCATGATTGACAACTATTTTTAATCATTTGAGAATCATGGTAACGATGCTGCGTTCACATCACTTCAACCAATCAATAGTTGCGAGGCGAGACCCCACATGGCCCCAAACTGACGACATGTTGTAGCTACAGCGGCCATCGTCTACTGGTGAAAATAGAGGAAGTCTGTCCCGTAAGGCACTTTCTGTCTTAGAGCATTTGTGCTGCTACACATTCATGTGGTCGTCTTTTGTGGCTCATTCAGTGAATTTTGGTGTTCTGGAATCTGTGAGGTCTCTGCTCGCTAACAGCCATTGTTTACCCGGGTACATGAAGTCTGGCAAATTCTGGGCTTGGCTGTTTGTGTTTTGCACACTTTAGTGGATTTTTTGTAAATGCTCTTTTAATCATCACTTGTTTTCACTGTGTTTTTCACATTTAGCTGAGATAAGCTTTCTGTGGAAACTAGACATGTTGATATTTGCATAAAAGGCTTGACGGCACAGACAGTCACATAACTCTTGAGCCCCCGTGCTGGTGGCGTTAGGGCTTTACTGGTTAAGAAAGACAAATCAAACATTTGGATTCATTTTAATGAGCTCAGACTCGTTGGAAATGCAGAGGAGCTGGATGTGAACTTTAAGGACTGAAGAGGAAGAAGTTTACAATCATTTAGAAGACTTTCAAACATCAACTGATTGAATCCATGAATCTGAAAACATGTTTGTGAGTGAAAGAGACAGACATGTACAGACTGAACTGTTCAACAGTCAGTGTTTCTCTAACAGGAGACACTCTTTACACCCCACTCAGCACAGGGACACTGAGGCACCACTTTCTAACCAAAACCCAGGATAAAGAGTATCAGTGAATGTGGTGTTGAAGGTGTGGAGGTGGATCAGAGTGTCAGAGGAGACTCTGTAGAAGGACAGAGTGCCAGCAGGACAGTCCACATACACTGCTGCTCTGTTAGAGACAGAGGAAGAGGAGGAGGAGGAGGAGGAGGAGGAGGAGGAGGAGATGGATGCTCGATTGTTATTGTGACAGACAGCATCAGGACCATCTTTAATGCAGTCCAGACTCCAGGACTGATCGTTGTATCCAAAAACACAGTTGTAAGTCTCTCCTTTCCTTCTGATGCTTCTGTAACTCACTGATATATCAACCAGTCCTCCCCACTCAACCTCCCAGTAACAGCGACCACTCAGACCATTTGTGCACAGCAGCTGGGGACGAACATCGAATCTGTCTGGATGATCAGGATACGACTGAACCTCCTCCACATGTGTCACCTTCCTGTTGTTGTCAGACAGTTGGAGGTTTGTGTTCACTGTGTTTGTGTCGATTGTGAGTTGACAGGAATCTGATGGAGAGAACAAACACAATCCAGCTGCAGTTATTGATCCACCATCTGTTCATTGATTGACACTTTGATGATGACTCCTGACATCAGAGATGTGAATGTGTGCTGCTTTGTTTTCATGAATCCCATTAAAAACACACTTACACTTCCTCAGACCTGGTGTCAACCATTGTTCTCCAGCAGGCTCCACCCTGAAAGGAGGAGGGGGGTCAGAGCAGCACAGTCAGCATGCACACATGGACATTACACGGCTCTCATACACACACTGATAGCGTTAGGAAGGAAAATGATTAAATAAAGCTGCTTTAGCTTGATGTTTTATACACATTCCTATTGTGCTCATACAAATGTGGCACTCCATGTAATAAGGGCCAAACGCATTAATTCAGCAATATTCTTAAATTGAATTATTAAGACTGACATGTAGAGCTTGCAAACATGCTTACACATCAATTGTGGAGTTAGAGTCAGGGGGATATTTTTTCTGGGCTGACAGAGTTAACAGATAATCAGTAGAAAATAAGAGGCTAAGAATTGCTGGATAATATTAGTGCAACAAGGTTAGGCTATGGAGGTGTTTTTCCTTTATCTTTTTTCCAAGAAAGGAGCAGATGGTAGGACAAGGTCAGACATGGACGGAGTGGAGAAGACCCGGAGGGGAGACGGTAGGAGCACCACGTCGCGGTATAAAACTGTATTGCATGCTTACAGGGCCATCCTATTTGTGAAGCAGACCGCGTGTTCACATTGAGGTAACTTGTAACCAACTGCTGAAGCCAATAAAATCTTTCCAAAGACAGTCGTTCTCCTTCCTTAAGAAAGAAAAATAAACACAAGTGGCGATCCTTACGGGATTTTTAAACTGGTTTCGGTTCAGCTCACAGAAAGCCTTCAAAATAAAGGTAAGCAGAGCCTGTTGTTTATATCGAAATCTGGATACCAAAGTAGAGGACGTACGCCCTGACGGCACCATGAATTTTACTTTATGGCCAAATTCTTCCAGATCTTTGATATAAAGGCTGATTTGTTTTGGTATTGCCCAGTGCCTGGTCAGTGTCTTGCTCAATGGTCAGGTTGGGACTGCCAGTAAGAGTTATAAGACAAAAGGTACATCAGTCCACAAACTGGAATAGATGGTCCATATTAGACAATTTTGATCTTAGATAAAAATTCTCAGCATATATAAATCAACAGGGATACAGAAAGGAGTTCCAGATGAGCCTTCTGTTGATCAATGCTTTCATTTTTTTTTACCTTTTTATTTACCTTTAACCTTTTGTATTGTTTATATTGTCTGTTTTGTTACTTAGTGTTCTTCTTGATGCATTTCTCAATCATCCAGGTAAGTAAATCTCCAAAAGTTGATTATGTTCATCTGGACGTAGCGTTTTGTGGGAAAAACGTTTCGTCATCATCAGGTGACGTCTTCAGTCTCAGCTGACTGCAGGTTTCAATCTTATAAACAGTACATTTACATAATGACTGAAACCAGCCCACTCAAGGAACAATGGGCTGGGAGGTCAGTATCATAATTATGCAAATTCTCATCCCCATTGATCAACAACCACTGATCAGTGGCCATTGATTAAATGGGCCTTGTCCATGAGTACCAGTCACAGAGCGTTTGGATACTTAGTTTCTGTTTATTTTTACCTTCATGTTCAGCTCTTTGTGACTGCCTGTCTACAAAAAGCACTTAATAAGTACACTTTACTTACTTATAAATGGGCAAACCCAAAAGTTACCGGGTTTGAGTCTATAGTACTTTGCATAACACCCAATAAGAATTTTAGCCGTATTAATTATGTTCATTACAATGTGCAGAAATTGGCTAACCTGACCAGGAATGCAATAGCTGGACTGTCAGAAAAGTTGATGTCAACGTCAGTTATGACAGTCCAGAACAGCATAGCGTTAGTTATGCTTTTGGCAGAAAGAGGAGGGGTGTGTTCAATGCTTGGGTTGGCTTGTTGTATGTATATTTCAAATTATACAGCTCTGGACGGGTCAGTTACCAGGGCACTGGAAGGGTTATGGAAACTCTCACATGACATGAAAGAATTTTCTGGGATTGATGTTGTCAGATCTCATGTTTGAGGACTCTTATAAACAGATTGATAACAACAGCAGTAAAGGACGAACACGTGCCACCAAACTATCAGATGCCATTGCTGGTTGGGATCGGGTGAGGAGGACTCAGGACTGAGTCGAGAGATAAGTTGGAGCCCCAGATGTTGAGAAGTAGAAGGGCTAAATATGTATTGCTCATTTGGTGCTTAGGCTTTTATTATTAAAAGAAACACTGAATCCTTTTAGAAGATAAAATGTCTGTTTGTTTGATGCGTCTGTCTGTAAGACCCAGTAACTACGTGAAGAAGGCCGACAGCTGATTTAGCACTGACTCGACCAGAAGACTGCTCTCCAGTAAGGCTGAAAGGCTGAGTATCACACTGGATGGGAAGCTGTGGGATAGCAGGCTAACGAAACACATGTTCCTTTGATTCACACGTAGAATATGTGTGAAAGGGAGAGAAAACATTTCAGAATCAGAGAACTCTATGATTCCCTGAGGAAATTAAAATTCATCCTCCTCTATCAGACATTCTCTCCATACCTGAGAGTGTCCAGTCTCCAGCCTGGATCCTTCAGTCCAGCCGACAGGAGCTTAATTCCTGAGTGTCCTGGATGATTGTAGCTCAGGTCCAGCTTTCTCAGATGGGTGGGGTTGGAGCTCAGAGCTGAGGCCAGAGACGTACAGCCATCCTCTGTGATCAGACAGCCTGACAGACTGTAGACAGAACAACGTGTGAACACTGTTTTTGTTGTTGCCATGTTGTTGTTTTTTCTTTTTCTTGAGCTTGAATGCCACAAACCCATTCCACACATTCAGTTAATGTTAGCTTTATCTATAGCAGCAGCAATTGAGAACACATAATGAGATATAATTAGTTGGGTTTCTTTTTCCCATTGTTAATCAGCGGTGCCAGCTTTGCCTTTCACAGTGATTAGGCCATGAGGGTTCTGCACAGTATCTTTGCTGTTCCTAGGACTGCACTCTGCTGGACGCAGATCTCAGACGTCATTCCTGGGATCTGCTGGAGCCACTCGCTCCAGTTACCAAGAGAACCACTGTTTCCTTCACCCTCGACATCTTTTTGAGCTCATCTCACAGCCTGTCGTATTTTTCAGGTTTCTCATATTCCTTCTTTCTCATATTACTATCACTCAGCTACATCTATCACTACGGCTGTCTTCATCTGCTTTTTCTATCGCGTCCTTTAGCCAACTGATGATCTCACCAGTGGGGATGGGCATAGGTATTGATTGCCCGGATCTTGTTCTTCCCATTCGGCTGACTGCTCTGAACTTGTGGTTGCAGCTTTCCTGGAAGCCACATTTGCCTGTGGGATTCCCAGGTACTTGTAACTATTCTCAATGTCTCAAGGTCTTTTCCTGCAGTTTTCTTTAATCTATCATTCATAGCAATGAAAGGGAATAAGTATATCACAAGCACAAAATAGCCCTAAATTCTCTAAATGGACAGTGAATGAATTCACTTTTTAAACATGCAAAAATATGAAATATGAAAAAAGTCAACAGTACCCAGAGTCTAACACTACGCAAAAGGTTAAACAAAAATAATTTGACAATTATATGATGGGTAGCTGTTTAAATATTAATACAATTTAATGTTTTATGGCTGATTCCTGACCTGAGAGATTCCAGTTTACAATGTGGATTTTTCAGTCCTGCAGAGAAAAGCTTCACTCCTGAATCCCACAGGTCATTGTTACTCAGGTCCAGCTCTCGGAGACTAGAGGACTGGAAGTTGAGAGCAGACAGAACTTCACAGCTTCTCCCTGAAAGGTTACAGCCGCTCAATCTGAAAAGCAAGATTTGGGATAAGATTAAATTACTGTAAATGCTGAACCTAGACAGCCCAATTCATGGTTAAGAAAATAATCTAAAATTTGAGTTGAAACAAATCTAATAAATCATTTTAAATTTTCTTTGTGAAAAGACAAATCAACCTCTGTCTAAATATACCTGTTGGTATAAAGCAGTGGTTCCCAAACTTTTTTTGCTGGGCCCCCCTTGTTTTACAAGAAAAATGTTCGCGCCCCCCCTCGCGCGCGCGCGTACACATGCACGCGCACGCACGAACACATCCTCCAACCACACACACCCATATTTTGCTCCATTGCGGTTTATTTCACACCTCAAACATTTAGTAAACAATTAAGCAAATAATTACAAGTAATCTGCAATAAATTACAGGTAGTAAGAAAATAAACTACTAACTCTTTTACGCTATGTCCACACCTACACGGGTATTTTTGAAAACGCAGCTGTTTCGTCCACACGTAAACGGCGTTTCGAATCACCGAGAACGGAGATTTTTTAAAACTCCTTTTTTGCGTTTACTGGACGAGGAATACAGAGTTCTCATGCAATGTCAAAGGTATGTGCCTTTTTTCATGTCACACTGTGTGCACGTTATTGTTTACATGAGATGAATTGCAGAATGGCAGGTAGAGACGAAATATTGTTAATCTGACTATCTGCAGGTCTTACACGGTTACATATACATGCAGTTACTGTCCCTCCATTTACAAAGGCAGAGGCGTCACGGTGTAATTATTTTACATGTAGTTGTTTTTTTCTGTGTAATAATATTCAACATTGCTATCAATACATTTTTCAAAAAATCCCTGTGCAAAATGGGTTCAAAAACATAAACAACTGTTGGAGGCTGTTTGTCCGTGATTTGAACCGGGGAACAAATTGTGGCAGGATCAGCCTGATGTTATTTGTATCCCACTGTAACTTTACTGTATAAAGAGCTAACATCTCCAAAATGTCAAGAGTAGTTAGTCATTACAACAAGTGTTTGTGAACTACAAATCAAGAATGTGGGATACTGTTTGTCCATGATTTAAACAGCCCAGCGCTGCTCCCAACAAAGGGAAAACCAATCCTGCAAGGAGACCTACCTCAGCACTTGTGCAGGTGAAACCAAAGGGAAGATATGCTTCACCATATTTTCTAGTCTTTGGCTTAGAATGAAGTTGGTTTGGAAACATATTCAGCTATGCTTCATCTCCTGCTTTGCCTTTGTGTGGGCGCCCGTGCTAGCAGTGTCCAAGTGTTGTTTTTTTTTTTTTTTTCCCCTTTTCATGCCGCGCCCCCCCTGCAATGGCTCTGCGCCCCCCCTAGGGGGCGGGCCCCACACTTTGGGAACGTCTGGTATAAAGAGAAGGCACTATTGGTCACTTTCTTGGCCCAAACAAATCTCTTCTAAGCAAGTTGCACCTCCACCACATGCTTTTGGTCAGTAAGTTTCTGGTATGATCACACTTGTTGGAAAGTTCATAGCAGAAATGAAAAAGGAGATAACAGACTACACTGAAGGCGAGTTGTAAGCTGAGCTATGATTAGCTAACTAAAGTATGTGTAATTAAAATAAAGAACTAAACTCCTGTCCTTGAAGACAACATTGTGAGTGAAAAACATGAGGCTAGCAAATCTCGCTGACGAGGCTGAAGAATCAGATCTAGAATGCATGCAGAAAGTATTCACAAGTTGTCATGTTAGAGCCTCTTTCCAAATTGAATTTGTGGCGGAGGTGTGGTCCCGGGCGCGGCTGCAGGGGAGGGGTGGTGCGGTGAGCTCAACGGGGCGGTGCTGGAAACGCAGGTGAAAACAGCTGATGGCGTTTTGGACTGATGATACTTTCCTTAACCTTTATAGTGAGACGGGAGAGGAGCGGAGGGGGGCTTGAGATCAGCTGTGACCGACAGCTGTCAGACTGTGGTCAGTCATCACGAACAACGAGAAATAAAGTTGGTGTCTGAAAACAAAGACTTGTGCCTGTGTGTGCCTGTGTGTAGTGCATTCCACAGAATTAATCACACCAATCATGCCTTGCCGGCTTAAAAGGCTGTGCTGTTAGTCATTAGATTGTTGCTGTTAAATAAAGCAGCATGCTGAAAAGCATGAAACTCTGGTTGGGTCTGCCGTGTGATGTTTACAGTGGCGCCAAAACCCAGGAGGGGGCGTGGCAGACCCAAGACCGGGCCAGACATTCAAAGAGCTAGCCCAAAAAGTGCCCGAGCTAGTGGCCACACAGTGAGAGCAGGCGGCGGGGTCTTGCTGCGGGTGGGAAGAACTGAAAGACTGATCCGAGTGCCGGATGCAGCTGATTACGAGTCTGGCAGCTCAGATTGGTTCCTGGCCGCCACCTCCGCCACCCCCACCCACGACCCTCGACTGCACAGCTTCTGTTCTGGCATCCGGGGTGAAACCAGCTAGGACGCAGCCTGTCAGCGCACCCATCACCACTCCTTGGGTGGGAGTGGCTGTCGGCCAGCAGGGGCCTGCACCCGTCGTGGCTCCCCGGAGGAGGGCCGCAGAGCGACCAGCGTGTTTTCACGGACTGGAAGGAGGTGGAGGCGCACAAGGGTCCTGCTACGCCTGAGTTCACCGTGCTGGCTGGTCTAGCGGTGTCCTCGCTAAAGGTCAGCACACCATGTGGTCCTGCACGCCAGCCGCCTGCCAAGCCACTTGGGAGCCTCCGCTTACATCTGCAACTGCCACATGGGTGGCCCCCGGATTCGATCAGGATACTTCCCTATCGCTGAGCCGCTGTAGGGGAGATGGACTCACCTGCACGGCATATGCAATCACGCCTCATCTAAATGTATTTAATATGAAACAAACAAACAAAAAATAAATAAATAAAACGTAAGCAAGTATTCACAGCCATGCCACTCAAAATTAAGCTCAGGTGTATCCTGTTTCCACTGATCCTTTGTTAGATATTTCTACAAGTTGAATAGAGTCCAACAGTTGATTGGCTTTGATTTTTAAAGGCACAGGCTTGTTTATATACGGTCCCATTTTCAGGGCAAATAGAGAGGTGACCAAAGATCTGATGTTTACTCTGACAGGTCGAGCGTTGCTCTGTGAAGAGAGGAGAACCTTCCAGAAGAACAACCAGTTATGCAGTACTCCACCACTCTGCCTTCATGGTAGAGTTGCCAGACGGAGGCACTTCTCAGTAACAAGCACACGACTGTCTGCCAGCAGCTTACTCAAAGGCCCAGAAGAACTCCCAGACGACAAGAAACAAAATTCTTTGGTCCGATAAAAGATTGAACTCTTTGGCCAAAATGCCAAATGTCACGTCTAAAGGAAACCAGCTATAGGTCATCACCTGGCCAATACCATCTCTACAGGTGAACAGGTGGTGGCATCAGGATGCTGTGGGGAAGGTTTATGGCAGCAGGAACCAGGAGACTAGTCAGGGGAAGATGAATGCAGCAATTTACAGACATGTCTTTGATAATCGAGAGGCTCGAGAGGACTTTTGACAGCTGAATTATTTTGAATATTTCACAAATTCAAAAAGGAATGACCACATATTTACTTACAGGGCTTTGTTGGAGGCTTTGACCACTGGCAGCAGCCTCAGAAGAGCCTCCTCTGAAGCAGAGTATTTCTTCAGGTCAAACACATCCAGATCTGATGACAGTAAGATGAAGATCAGAGTTGACCACTGAGCAGGAGACAGTTCATCTGTGGAGAGACGTCCTGAACTCAAGGACTGCTGGATCTCCTCCACTAGAGAACGATCATTTAATTCATTCAGACAGTGGAACAGATTGATGGTTTTCTCTGTAGACAGATTCTCACTCAACGTCTTCTTGATGTACTGGACTGTTTCCTGATTGGTTAGTGAGCTACTTCCTGTCTGTGTCAGCAGACCTCGTAGGAGGGTCTGATTGGTCTGCAGTGAAAGACCCAGGAGGAAACGGAGGAACAAGTCCAGGTGTCCATTTGGGCTCTGTAAGGCCGTGTCCACAGCAGTTTGGTAGAAGTTTTTCTCTGTAGATTCTCTGGTGTCAGAGTTCTTGGAGGTTGTTTGTTGTTCTTCCAGCAGATTGAGTCCAGAGTTGATGAAGGTCACATGGACATGAAGAGCAGCCAGAAACTCCTGAACACTCAGATGGATGAAGCAGAACACCTTGTCCTGGTACAGTCCTCTCTCCTCTTTAAAGATCTGTGTGAACACTCCTGAGTACACTGAGGCTGCTCTGATATCGATGCCACACTCTGTCAGGTCTGATTCATAGAAGATCAGGTTTCCTTTCTGCAGCTGATCAAAAGCCAGTTTTCCCAGAGACTCCATCATCTTCCTGCTCTCTGGACTCCAGTGTGGATCTGTCTCAGCTCCTCCATCATACTTGACCTTCTTGACTTTGGCCTGAACCACCAGGAAGTGGATGTACATCTCAGTCAGGGTCTTGGGCAGCTCTCCTCCCTCTCTGGTTTCCAGCACATCCTCCAGAACTGTAGCAGTGATCCAGCAGAAGACTGGGATGTGGCACATGATGTGGAGGCTTCGTGATGTCTTGATGTGGGAGATGATCCTGCTGGACTGCTTCTTATCTCCAATTCTCTTCCTGAAGTACTTCTTCTTCTGTGGGTTAGTGAACCCTCTGACCTCTGTCACCATGTCAACAAACCCAGGAGGGATCTGATTGGCTGCTGCAGGTCGTGTGGTTATCCAGAGACGAGCAGAGGGAAGCAGTTTCCCCCTGATGAGGTTTATCAGCAGCACATCCACTGAGGTGGACTTTCTAGGGTCAGTCAGGATTGTGGTTTTGTGGAAGTCCAGAGGAAGTCGACACTCATCCAGACCATCAAAGATGAACACAACCTGGAAGTCTTCAAAGCTGCAGATTCCTGCTTCTTTGGTTTCAGTAAAGAAGTGATGAACAAGTCCCACCAAGCTGAACTTTTCCTCTTTCAGCACATTCAGCTCTCTGAAAGTGAATGGAAACATGAACTGGAAGTCCTGGTTGGCTTTGCCTTCAGCCCAGTCCAGGGTGAACTTCTGTGTTAAGACTGTTTTCCCAATGCCAGCCCATCCTTTTGTCAGCACAGTTCTGATTGGTTCATCTCTTCCAGGTGAGGCTTTAAAGATGTCTTCTTGTCTGATTGTTTCTGGTCTGTCTGGTTTCCTGGATGCTGTTTCCATCTGTCTGACCTCATGTTCATCATTGACCTCTGCAGCCCCTTCATCTGTGATGTGGAGCTCTGTGTAGATCTTATTCAGAAGGGTCGGGTTTCCTGCTTTAGCGATGCCCTCAAACACATGCTGGAACTTCTTCTTCATGACAGACTTGAAATGATGTTGAAAACCTTCAGTGGGAATTTCTAAAAAACAAATTAATTAAATCTCAGACAAGAATTTATTGAGTACACATGCATGTTGTCCATCTGCAAGATATTAGTTAATGTAGCATTCATTAACCAGCTCTAATCTTCATCTGTTTCTTACTGCTCTGCAGACGGTCAGCCAGCTCCTCCTGCTTCATTGTCCTCAAGAAGTCCAGTGTGATCTTCACAAATGCCTCTCTGCTGCTGCTCTTCTCATCATCCTCGCTCTGACTCTCTAAGCATTCTGGGTAATCTGGACTCAGAAGCTCCTGGATATTCTTCAGCTCGTTCTTCACAAACGTGATGATGTTGTCCTCCAGCAGCTGGAACAGAATACTTTATGAATGAGCCAATCAGACTGAAATCATGGAGCCAAACATCAGATCCATGTTGGACACACTGACACTCCGCTGGTCTACAAAGAGCAGCATGGAGATGACTGTGAACAGAATAGATGTAAAAGAAGTTGTTGTACATGTACAGACCATAAATATGGAGTCCAGCTGGGTTTGATGGGCAGACTGACCACGCTGAACCTCTGAGCTCTCCTGGTCCACTCTGTGGAGGAATCATCATCAATTCAGCCAGTGATATTTTGACAAACACATTTATTTAGATGACTGCTCGTAGTCATATATGGCTATAATTTCAGCTGATCGTACTAAAAATCAACAGCTCAGCTTAGTTTTTTTTTACTTTAAGTTTCCCAACTAAAAGCCAACATCAGCTGCTAACAAATTCTCTTTGGATGACAGTTGTAAAGAAAACATAATGAAATAGTTAAATAACAATCAATCGTCTAAGATATGATTAATTCCTCTCTCAGCTTAACGACCATCCAGTCGTTAAGTCTGATGTCACTAGCCGTGTCTGGGCCTAAACTCCGCTGCAGCTTCATATACCAAACGATCACTATGGCATTACTGAGAGTTGAAAAACTGTCTAAAGTCTTTCATCTGTAATAAAATGATCAGCGTTCTGCTCTACCAGGTGTAACAATTGAGTTTAACATCCAGGCATCCATGAAAACGGAAGTTATGACATTTAACAGAGTTAGAAGTTAGCAGGAAGTTAGCTTGCTAGCTTCTATCTAAATACAATATAGCATGTCCTGACTGCGGGGTTTTGGAAACAAATTAAAACGTACAGCTCTGTTATCACTTCCAACATAAATGAAGACAGAAAACTAAACAGCAGTGACGTTTGTAGGGTTACTGAAGTTTGGCTAGCTGGTATATAATGATGTGCTACGTGACCGCTAGCGACACAGCTATGTTAGCATAATATAAACAAGCTAACTTTTTTTCCACTGGATAAAAGTTAACGTGAGTGTTCTCGGTGGTCAGGAACAAATGTAATCGCATGGCAGGATGCTGTAAAAGGACCAAACTTCAGCCAGGAGAACAACTGAGATAATCCATCCACAATACGAGGTTAGTCATTCATTGTGGTGGGGCGTGGTCTGCGGTGCCGTGCGGACGCACCTGCACGGCATCCGCAATCAAGCCCGCCGTGTTAAAACACGGGGACTCAGGGGTTGGTGTGGGGTTGTGGTGGTGTGATGCAAATATTAACTAAATATGGCTCAAAACATGGATCTGTGGTCCCGTCGTGCCTTAATCCCACCACATTGTGTGGTGGGATTAAGGCACGACGGGACCACAGATCAAGAAGATTGGTGAAAAAAGGAGATCTGATGCTAGAAATGAAAGCAAAGGCAGGAGGACGTTCGCATCAACGAGTGCCTTAATTCGTCGTGCCTTAATTCCACCACATTGTGTGGTGGAATTAAGGCACGATGGGACCACAGATCCATGTTTTGAGCCATCTTTATTTAATATTTGCATCACACCACCACAACCCCACACCAAACCCTGAGTCCCCGTGTTTTAACACGGCGGGCGTGATTGCGGATGCCGTGCAAGTGCGTCCGCACGGCACCGCAGACCACGCCCCACCACATTCATATACTGCTGCATGGGCTGGGCTGTAGTTACATCCTAAGGTTTTAGAAACTGAGCTTAAATAAATGATTAGCGGTAATAAAAGCCGAGGGAGGTCAACAGTGATCACTGACTGTTTTAGGAGCTTTTTGAGATTAAATAGAAGAAAATACAAAACATTAAACATGTTAACAACACAAAAGCCATATTACACGCAGACTACTTTAGGCCCGGAAGTAGGATTCGTCACGCCATCACTTAACGACCGGATAGTTGAAGTAGATAATTATGTCTCTCAAACTTCACCATTTTTTGTATCATCGTGTTGGACATGAGTACAGAGCTGCTAACTGTCTCTGACTCATCTGTGTCCTGGTAAACAACCACATTCATATCCAAGAGGTTGAAATCTCACAGTTTTGTCATAAACGAACCGCAGAGAGGTTCCTGTATTAACGTTTAGTGACAAAGGTTTCATCAGATCAGAGTAGCACAGACAATATGGTTTGGATCAGACGATGGGATGAATCGTTCAAACCCTGAGTCAGGATGCTCAGGTGTCATTTGGTAGCAGAACGTTTGTGCTATACAGAACCAGTATGTGCAATGGTTTGGGCCTCCTGCTTTATTTAGTTTTAAAATGGGTCAGTCAGTTACAGTGTGGGAAGGTTTCTTGTAATTAAAACAATAAACTTTGTTTTTTAATGAATGATCTGTGGCCAGAGATGCTCTTTAGGTTTTAGTTTCTCAATTTTTTGTCGATACATCTGCGAGATCTTCAACTAACACCTCCAGCAGACCTTCAAGAGAGGTTCGCTCTGAGTTCCTGAAGACTCTGGACGTTCTAGCGCTGTGTTGGTTGACTCATCTCTACAATGTTGCGTGGTTATCAGGGGCAGTGTCTCTAGATTGACAGACTGTGGTGGTCCCCATCTTTAAGAAGGAGGACCAGTAAGTTGCACTCTTTCCCAGTGGGTGATGGACTCTGTCAGGGCTGCCCTTTGTCACCGATTCTGTTCATAATTGCCACGAGGCTTTGACTTGGGTGGTTTCAGAATATCCTCTCTGATTTTCACAGATGATGTGGTTCTGTTGGCTTCATCGAGTGATGGCCTTCAGCCCACACTGGAATGATTTGCAGCTGAATGTGAAGATGTGAATGTGAGACCTACTAACCCCTAACCTGGCTGAGCTCTACTCTTAAAAACGAAATAAAAACACAGAAAAATCTTAATATCCATAAGATGAAAAACACTGCATAGGTGGCACCAACCTACTTAGTGTTTTTAACAGAAAACAAATGGAAATGTACAGAGTCCACCAGACCTACCCAGTCCTCTTACTCCCACCACAAACCTTACACAAACAGATAAACGAGGAGGTATAACAACATTCAACAACACCAAGCAGTTAAATCAGCTCTCAAAGAGTTGATGTTTCTAGCCGCTCACCTCTCTGCAGCAGACACCTGCTGGACTTTAAAATCAATGGGCTTTTGTCTAGACCGGTCACTCTTGAAGGACACACAGCTGGGTCCAGCTTCAGGTCCAGCTGGACTCCCATGGGTCCTGTTAGGGAGGAAAGATTTTTTTTAATTTGCAGCTACAGAAGCTGATGAAGATTGGGATACCTTCATCATCCTAAAGACAAACTGGATTGCAGGCTGAGCATGAGCAGAAGGAAACTCCAAACTAATGTTGGCAGTGGGCATGCTGGTTTTGGTCAGTTTAGCCACGAGGCTAAAGTCAAACTACCCACTGCTAGCATTTGTTTCTATAACAGTTCAGGATCCAGATGTCTGATGTCTAAATTTCCACAACTTCTTAAAATAAATAGTTAAAAACAGCCAATTCTGTCAAAAAGTGGCTTCAAACCAGATAAAAATGACAGTTACAGCTGAGCCTGTGTGTCCTTTGAGACATTTTAGATCATTTTAAAAACCACGAAGCAAAAAGATCATCATCACTTACATCAGACAACAAACTGACAACACAGAGTTGATGTTTCTAGCCGCTCACCTCTCTGCAGCAGACACCTGCTGGACTTTAAAACTAATGGGCAGACGTCTAGACTGGTCACTCTTGAAGGACACACAGCTGGGTCCAGCTTCAGGTCCAGCTGGACTCCCAGGCGTCCTGTTAGGGAGGAAATATTTTTTTTAATTTGCAGCTACAGAAGCTGATGAAGATTAGGATACCTTCATCATCCTAAAGACAAACTGGATTGCAGGCTGAGCATGAGGAGAAGGAAACTCCAAACTAGTGTTGGCAGTGGGCATGCTGGTTTTGGTCAGTTTAGCCACAAGGCTAGATACAGCTGAGCCTGTGTGTCCTTTGAGACATTTTAGATCATGTTACTAACAGCTCACCTCTCTGCAGCAGACACAGGCTGGTCTTCTATGGGAGGGCTTTTAGACTTGTCACGCTCTCTGGGTGGAGGTCCAGGTGGGTTCCTGTGAATAATGATGGAGCAGTGATGTGAGTGCTGAGCTGTGACATGGAGAAGAGTCACGGACAGTTAGAGATGGTCATCTCACCTCTGAGCTTTGGTCTGGCTCTCATGTTCCCCACACAGGGTGGCTTTAGAGGGAGGGGCTCCCTCCTCTCTGTCCTCACACTGATCCATGCTGCTCAAACTTATGACAGTATCATGTTAATGAGAGAAAAAATAACGTTCACATTAAATAAACTGAATGTTGTTCTTGTGCAGAGTGTTCACTGCACAGTGTTTCCTGTTTCCTTTCATTTGATAAAAACTGTAAATGTTCAGAGACAGACGATCAAACTGAGTCGGAGTTGCACTGATACATATGGAAGGAATAAAATACACAATCGTTCACAGCAGCACACCTCAGAGTAACAGAGTACATGTCCAAATATCATATCTGAGAATCAGCCAGACAGTTTGCTCTGTCACAAACTGCTTTCATCACTTCACTGCGAGAAGTGTCACAGAGCTGATTTCAGCCTTCAAATCACACAATCGTAGTAAATGCATGTCTGCAGGCATCACGAATATTACGACGAGTTGTTGGGTTTTCTCTGTTTTACTTGTATTATTGTAGAGTCTTTACCTCACCCAGTCACACCCCCACATTAAGACATTCACTGGTTGTTGTAAAAATTAAAATCCTCTTTAGATAATCAGTGTCAGGTGTTACAGAGAATACACAAACATCAACTGTGGGCAGAACTTTGTGCCATCAGAAACTGAATTTGAATAAGTTAAATTTGAAATGCTCAGATTGAATCTGAATTGTAACTTGAATCAATGCTTTTTAAAACTGTATTCACCTAATTTTAAATTCATTATATTTGTTTGATAGTCACTAAATTAAAAATTGAATTTTATATTTTGAAAATGAATTCATTTGCTCTGAAACTGTATTTTATCCTTTAAAAATGTAGCTCTCGACTAATTTCAGTTTCAGTTAACAAATGATAGCCGTACAGTAACTTTTATGCTTATTGTAGCATAAAAGTTACCTCAGATCCTCAGATCTGAAGACACTGAGAATGGGCGCCCCACTCATTTCCTTTCTAACCTTCTCTGTGAGTTACTGCACAAAGACGTGCTTCCATCTCCACCTGAGCTCGATAGAAAACATTGCTCCCTTGCAGCTGACCGCCCGTGGGCCACCCGCCCTGCCCGGTGATCTTTCGTCTCCATCGATACCAGACCGAGGACCTCATCATATGAAGAGCCTGGAGGAGCAGGAGATTCACCTGCTGAGGCGCAACAATCTGTAGTGTGGAAGACTACCATCCTGAGGTCTTTAATCAACGGGCGAACATTATGTTGGAGCAGGCGAGGCTTTAAGAGGCTCCCAAAGACTCCAGAAGCCTCACAAAGCATTATTACTAAACTGTGACGACATCTTTCTATCTGAATATGGAATGTGTGATGTTTACCTCAAATCCTCACAAGAGAGACTTCTACTTCTCACTCGTGCACCATACATTAGATTAAGTATCTGTAGCAGGTCCACTCCTCATGCCCCACTTACTCCGTCTCGTCTACATCTTACTGCAAAAGCTGCACAACGGCGTTTCAATTCAACCCTTCTGTCAGACAAGTTTGTTCATGTCTGTTCATAGACATAAATCACACCTTTATTGGCTGCTATTTCCAAGCACATTGTGCGCTGTCAGTCCTGCTTGCTACACAACAACATTCAACATTTAGTATTTACTGCTGTTTACACTCAGCTAGATTAACGTGATGGTGTTGTGTTTAGTATGTTGCTCTGTTGTTTTTGCTTGTTTTCTCTCAACAGGTGATCCAGGAGATTTTTTTCTCCTCTTTCTCTTTTTAAGTTTCCTTTCTCACTGTCCCTCTTCCCTCCTGTTTTTCTTTTCCTTCATCTTTCTTTCTCCCTTTTCTATCCCTTATTATTATTTTAAGGACTATATCAGTGGCCAGATTATTCATTATTAAGTAAACATTTAAAATCTTTACACCTCAGAGTCACAAACTTACTGCAATGCAATTAATGACTTTCTAGCTAAACTTAACATTCTTGGCATTCAACAATCCGCTTTCGCCCTTCTCGTTCTCCGTCACCGCCATGCTTTTTCCGCCATGTGCGTATGAAAACAAAGGCACTGTGCATGCG
The DNA here is from genome assembly GCF_056152115.1 of Neolamprologus brichardi. Taxonomy (NCBI): domain Eukaryota; kingdom Metazoa; phylum Chordata; class Actinopteri; order Cichliformes; family Cichlidae; genus Neolamprologus; species Neolamprologus brichardi. The sequence goes on along the minus strand of NC_142109.1, from coordinate 36,678,280 downwards.
CGTGTTACTCATATTCTATCGCCAATTTCATTTTCTTATCGTTGCCCAACATTATTCCGGTGTTACCGTGAACGGTATGATACAGCCCGGGCCTGGTTACAAAACTGATTCTCACTGATTTGTTCCCTGTTGGCCAGGAGGGCAGTTTTACTGAGGCAGCGGGAAGATGCCCCTCCCACTCATTAACAGTTGTCATGTGACCTCATGTCTAAAAACAGAGAGGAGGAAAAAAGAGGAGCATCATGTGACTGAAGTAAGTCTCAGCTTTCTTCTTTAAACAGTTACATGTTTTTTTTAATTGACCATCACTTTAAGAACTTCATAGTCATCATCATTGTTTACTGACTGTGTTCATGACTGTTTTCTGCTTGGTAACAGAGGTGGTTTCATCAACTTCCTGTGGTCACAGTCATGTGACTGTTAGCTGTTTAGTGTGAGGTGCAGTATAAAACAGTGAAACCTCAGACTGTCGTCTTCTTCCTGCTCTGCTCAACGGTCATCTTCCTGTTTATTTAACATCTGATAGATTTGATCTTTTCTGATCTTTAAATGTTTGCTTTGCTGAACTTTTGCTCGAGTCAAAGGAAACTGAAAGACTGAAGACAAACATGAACTAAATGCAGTGAAGCTGCTGTTTGTCTGAGTGTAATCAAAAGTCTGAGGCAGCACAGGAACATTCATGTCTTTGCTCTTTTATTCACTGTGAAGGCTGAACCCTCTCTGAAGTCAGCAGCTTCATTTCATACAAAGGGTTCAAGTCGAACATTTTAAACAGGAAGTGATCAGAAGTCTCCACAAGTCTCTGAATCCTGAAACACTGAGAGGAAATCAGCTGTTCAGCTCAGCTGCTGATCATAGTGTCAATATTTCAACCCATCCCCACCAACTCCAGATGTTTACAGCTGCACATCTATCACATCAAGAAAGTTCTGACAGCAAAAACTGACCAAAGGCTGAAAACACGCATGTTGATCTGTGAGGAGCAACAACCTTTAGACGACAGGAACCCATCATCAGCAAGAAATTTACATCAGTCCTTAAAACAGGATTCAAACCTTCCACTTGCAGAGCTGCTAAAACCTGAACCACAAACTTCACCCTGTATTGAAAAAGTCTTCACTGCTATTTTTCTACAGATCATCACTGAAAACATTCAAACTGACTCCTCATGGAGTCTTTTTTCCTTCGAACTACAAACAAGACATTAAATGTGTGTTTTAAGACAAAGTCACGCCCACACTGAAAGAAGGATGTGTGTTTAGCTTACGTGCTTAACCAACAGCCTCGTTGTTCCAGCTGTGAGTCCGTTACCGTGAACTATGGAGCGGCAGATGTGTGCTGTTGGTGCTGGAACTAAGCTGCACACATCTGATGTTAGCCAGGAAACATTACACACTGCTAAGGTTACCTTCACACGGAGCTTCACACGGAGACGATCAGTCAGCAGAAACAGGTAGTTCAGGAAAGAGAAAGTAAAGTTTGAGCAGAAAGGAAACACCCACAGGGTTGTGTGACGTCTGTCAGTGCTGCATTCAGGTGCACGTGGGAAACTCCCAAATCACTGAAACGATGCTAACGGCTGTCTCTTTGTCGTCTTTGCTCCCTGATGTAGGAACGCCTTCGACTTGTTTGAACTGTTTAATCTGAGTTTGTTACTTTTCAGCTGCAGTAACATGTTGATGCTGTGCATCAGCTCAGCTCCACAAATGACCTTTAGACTGAGGTCACTTCCTGTCACTGTCCTGACAGAGTCTTCAAAGGCTGATGACATCACAGCGACGAAGGCCGCCCTGATCCGTCTCTCCAGCAGACAAACATGATGTGTTTTGGGTTTCAGCCACAGTTTCATCATCGCTTTTTAAAGAGGGAACTTTATCTGACACATTTTCACAGCTTTGAAGTGGAAATGACGCTTTGAAGGAAACACAGGAAACACATTTGCCTCCACAAAAGAAACAGCAGCAGACTGAGGATCTTGTTAAAGGAAGAAGATTGGTGAAAAAAGGAGATCTGATGTTAGAAATGAAAGCAAAAGCAGGAGGACGTTCGCATCAACGAGTGCAAACTTGTTCTTGGTAAACAGAATAATCTCAACGAGTCAGGGCTGCACATCTAACGTCAATGCTTAAACTTAAAGCTACAGTTGAGATGATAAACAGAGATATTAACATTACTTACATTGTTATAACAGAAGATTTGTATAACATGGATTTATGAGTTCCAGCTGCAGAAAACTGACTGAACCTGCAAATAACAGCAGTGTGCACGAGCGCTTCCTCCCGAGTGTTTGTGTGTGAGCAGCGCCCAACAGAAACTGACGCTTTGTTAAACCTTAGTAAGGCTGAACTGTGAACTTTAGTTTACAATGTGTCGCCTCTTTGTCTTTGAACATTAAAGCTGAGCTGATGTTTCACATAAAGTGAAAAATGATCAGCCTAAAGTTTGATGTGCATCACAGCAGCCGCTCACAATGAGAGCTTCGTGTTTTATTGTTTACTCAACAAGAATTTCTGTGTTTTTCTGTTTAATCAATAATCTATAAAAGCTTAAAGGTAGAAAGAAGGGAAACTTACGGTGCCTTCGAAATCTGCAGAGGAAGAATTGTCTCCACACTCGTGTTGTGTGGCTTCAAATGCTCTCTGGCTGTGCTTTGTTCTCTCCGCCCATTTCATCGAGGAAACATTGGGAAGATAAAATACCACACATGCACAGGCATGTCACAAAAGCAGCACATAGTGATGAAAAGTCAAGCATGATCAGAAATGCTTATGAATAAGCTTAATAAGGTAGAAATAAGCTTTCAGATGCAGACTGGTTTGACAACCTTGGTTTTCTGTAGACGTGACTGCTCAGATAAATGAACTGAACGTCAATGCAAGGGCCTGAAATGTACAGCACAGTGAAAGTTGCAACTTCTCTCAAGTCAATTGGGGGACAATATCCTGACTCACATGCATTTTATATATTCTAAAGAATCTTTAACATACTGCAGATTTGTGAAGATTAACAAGTTAAAATAAAACAGTGATGTAATGATTTTTTACAGTTGTTTATTATTTTTAAAGGATTATTTTACTGTCAACCTACATAACAATTCCTACATTTACATAAATATCTACAGAATATTCTTAAACTTCTGATTACCAGTAGGAGAGAAATGGGAGAAATTTAATATTTAGCAGCATTAAGTTAAAGTTATCAGTGGTTCGCCCCTACAACACTATTCAGATTTTTGATGTGGCCACCTATAGAAATGAATTGCCCAGCCCTGGCCAAGAGAAATCATTATTTTGAAGCTTTCTAAAGTTTGTTTATATTTGGTACTATTATTATTATTATTAGTAGTAGTATTATTAGACATGGTTTTTATGCCAATGCAGACCAAGATCCGAGGTGTCACTCACTTAATTACAAGCTGTCATGGCTCTGGTGTCGGCGATCAGGGATCTACTATTCTCCCCTACCTGATGAACGACCCGCCTATGGTTGGCTACTTCCAAGCGCAATCCTGAACTTCTCAGCTGCAACTCCTGTCAGCGAGATCTTCAACGCACACCTCCGGCAGAGCTTCAACAGTATTCCGAGGAAGACTGGGGACATTGAGTCCGACCATGTTCAGCATCAGCATCTCCATTGCTGAAGCTGCTGCATTGAGCTGCGACCGCAAGGTGGTTGGTGCCTGTCATGGTTGAAACCCTTGAACCAAATGGTGGACACCAGAGGTGAGGGGAGCCACCAAGCTGCAGAAGGAGTCCTATTGGGCTTAGTTAGCCTGTGGGACTTCAGAGGCAACTGATAGGTACCGACAGGCCAAGCGGAACGCGGCGCGGGCAGTGGCTGAAGCAAAAACTCGGGTGTGGGAGGAGTTTAGAGAGGACATGGAAAAAGACTTTCGGACTGAAGAGATTCTGGCAAACCGTCAGGCGACTCAGGAGGGGAAAGCGGTGCTCTACCTGCACTGTGTATAGTGCGACTGGAGCGCTGCTGACTTCAACAGAGAAAATTGTTGGCCGGTAGAAGGAATACTTTGAGGACCTCCTCAATCCCACTGGCACATCTTTCGTGGAGGAAGCAGAGTCTGATGACGAAGGGGATGACCCACCAGTCTCTGGGGGCGAGGTCACTGAGGCAGTTAAACAACTCCTTGGTGGTATAGCCCCTGGGGTGGATAAGGTCTGCCCCAAGTTCCTAAAGGCTCTGGATGTTGTAGGGCTGTCTGGTTGACACACCTCTGCAATGTTGCTTGGAGTTCAGGGGCAGTACCCCTGGACCGGGTTGATGGTCCCCATTTTCAAGAAGGGGGAACGGAGGGTGTGTTCCAACTACAGGGGAATCAAACTCCTCAGCCTCCCTGGGAAAGTCTATGCCAGGGTGCTGGAGAGGAGAGTCTGTCCATTAGTTAAACCTGTAGCCAGCCACAAAGACAGAGCAGGCACGTTAGCAGCAGTGGCCTTAGTCTTTTGTTCAGCGAGCTTCCCTTTAAGATCAAGATCAGGATGCACATCTCTGGCACCACAAAATGCTCAAGCTTGTATTAACATTTCTCTGGTTGTTTAAGCTCAGGCATTAAAGGATTCATGTGCTCCAGTTTGTTTGGCTAAGGCAGAGGCTCAAAATATGTGGGGTAGCTAGCTAAGGCCCAGGAAGAGCAACCTCAAGATTAGCTAGTTCAGGAACAGGAGGCACAATTTCTGGAGACATAATTTCAGACATGGGAAGAACAGACTCCTACAATTGGCTGACTCGACTCTAGTAAGGTGCTGGTTCAAGCAGACCGGCTCGGTTCATGAGGAAAAGGAAGAGGTATCATCCTGGTATCTAGCACCATTAATTGACTTTGCATTGACGAACCCAGGTGTGTGGAATTTAGATAGAGGTGTGACCTCGACTGAGGGTCAGAAGGATGGCCAGTCCGGACAAGGCAGGCAGGTTGGAGCAGTAAAGAATTCTGTGAGAATAATTTCCAAGAAGCAAAAAGAGCAATCACCAAACTCCTTACATCAGGGTCCCTCACAAAGTGGTGAGATAAAGTCGGCACTGATGCCTCATTTTCCACAGTGTAAATGTTTCTTTCCTGGGTCCATACTGGTCATGGGATTCTCTAACAATCTGAAGGATCACAAAGTTTGTGAAATAGGACCAAACGTGCTTGATACAGAAGGCAAACTAAGAAGAAGCAAGGTATTTATTGACTGATAAAGTCCACAAAATAATAAAATACCACGCTAAATACAAAATCATAACAAACATTGAAGTGGAACTCGAGACTAATCGGGGAAATGGAAATGGGGGTAACAAGACAAAGCTGTAGAAAATAAAGGCAGGGAGATTCTTCTTGGGGCTGGCAGCAGGAACCCACAAGCAAAACGAATTAGAGGCCATTAGAAGGAACTGAACATGATTTATTGTCTTGATGCATGCTCAATCATCCAGGTAAGTAAATCCCAACAAGTTGATTCTGTTTATCTGGACGTAGCGTTTCCAGTGGGAGAAACATTTTGTCACTCATCCAAAAAACTTCTTCAGTCTCAACTGACTGCAGGTTTCCTAAACTTCATAAAAAGCCTTATAATAATTTGCAACTTTATAATAATTTGTACATTAATGATCAAGGAAATGACCTCACAGCCCATTGTTCTTTCACTAGCTGTGAGGTCAGTGTGCAAATGTACTGTTTATACAGTACATTGAAAACGCTACATCCAGATGAACAGAATCACCTTTTGGGAAAAAAATGTATTGATGTACAGAATTCAGATAGAGATATTTTGCGATGAGACTCCGATGGCCCATCTGAGAATGGATTCCCAGTGGTGACGGGGATTAGAGCAGGACCCCGCCCAGAGTCTAGACGCTTGTAGCGTAGATAGAGGCTTGAATGGAGCCTGAGTGATGAGGTTACACTTCGAAATATTTCACAAACGCTCACAATTTCTGCTGCTACACATGTATTCACCTTTGCATAAAGTGACTACTGATGATCATTTAATAGTTATACTGATTTTACAGATATGAGCACCCAGTAATGTTTCTTTTGTTAGTTGTGGATACCTGTTTGCTGTTAATTAAAAGATAGCTGTGACCACATATTTACTTACAGGGCTTTGTTGGAGGCTTTGACCACTGGCAGCAGCCTCTGAAGAGCCTCCTCTGAAGCAGAGTATTTATTCAGGTCAAACACATCCAGATCTTTTTCTGATGACAGTAAGATGAAGACCAGAGCTGACCACTGAGCAGGAGACAGTTTATCTGTGGAGAGACGTCCTGAACTCAAGGACTGCTGGATCTCCTCCACTAGAGAACGATCATTTAATTCATTCAGACAGTGGAACAGATTGATGCTTTTCTCTGCAGACAGATTCTCACTGAGCGTCTTCTTGATGTACTGGACTGTTTCCTGATTGGTTTGTGAGCTACTTCCTGTCTGTGTCAGCAGACCTCGTAGGAGGGTCTGATTGGTCTGCAGTGAAAGACCCAGGAGGAAACGGAGGAACAAGTCCAGGTGTCCATTTGGGCTCTGTAAGGCCGTATCCACAGCAGTTTGGTAGAAGTTTTTCTCTGTAGATTCTCTTGTGTCACAGTTCTTGGAGGTTGTTTGTTGTTCTTCCAGCAGATTGAGTCCAGAGTTGATGAAGGTCAGATGGACATGAAGAGCAGCCAGAAACTCCTGAACACTCAGATGGATGAAGCAGAACACCTTGTCCTGGTACAGTCCTCTCTCCTCTTTAAAGATCTGTGTGAACACTCCTGAGTACACTGAGGCTGCTCTGATATCGATGCCACACTCTGTCAGGTCTGATTCATAGAAGATCAGGTTTCCTTTCTGCAGCTGATCAAAAGCCAGTTTTCCCAGAGACTCCATCATCTTCCTGCTCTCTGGACTCCAGTGTGGATCTGTCTCAGCTCCTCCATCATACTTCACCTTCTTCACTTTGGCCTGAACCACCAGGAAGTGGATGTACATCTCAGTCAGGGTCTTGGGCAGCTGTTCCCCCTGCCTGGTTTCCAGCACATCCTCCAGAACTGTAGCAGTAATCCAGCAGAAGACTGGGATGTCGCACATGATGTGGAGGCTTCGTGAAGTCTTGATGTGGGAGATGATCCTGCTGGACTGCTTCTTATCTCCAATTCTCTTCCTGAAGTACTTCTTCTTCTGTGGGTCAGTGAACCCTGTGACCTCTGTCACCCTGCCAACACAGACAGGAGGGATCTGATTGGCTGCTGCAGGTCGTGTGGTTATCCAGAGGCGAGCAGAGGGAAGCAGTTTCCCCCTGATGAGGTTTATCAGCAGCACATCCACTGAGGTGGACTTTCTAGGGTCAGTCAGGATTGTAGTTTTGTCGAAGTCCAGAGGAAGTCGACACTCATCCAGACCATCAAAGATGAACACAACCTGGAAGTCTTCAAAGCTGCAGATTCCTGCTTCTTTGGTTTCAGTAAAGAAGTGATGAACAAGTCCCACCAAGCTGAACTTTTCCTCTTTCAGCACATTCAGCTCTCTGAAAGTGAATGGAAACATGAACTGGAAGTCCTGGTTGGCTTTGCCTTCAGCCCAGTCCAGAGTGAACTTCTGTGTTAAGACTGTTTTCCCAATGCCAGCCACTCCCTTTGTCAGCACTGTTCTGATTGGTTCATCTCTTCCAGGTGGGAGTTTAAAGATGTCTTCTTGTCTGATTGTTTCTGGTCTGTCTGGTTTCCTGGATGCTGTTTCCATCTGTCTGACCTCATGTTCATCATTGACCTCTGCAGCCCCTCCCTCTGTGATGTAGAGCTCTGTGTAGATCTGATTCAGAAGGGTCGGGTTTCCTGCTTTAGCGATGCCCTCAAACACATGCTGGAACTTCTTCTTCATGACAGACTTGAAATGATGTTGAAAACCTTCAGTTGAAATTCCTAAAGGAACAGAGTAGTAAGAATCTCAATTTATTGATTGCACATGTTGACGTGTCTCTAAAGACATAAGTAAATTTTCCATTAGTCCAGCAGTTTAAATCCTCTTACTGCTCTGCAGACGGTCCTCGTCAGCAGAGCGAGCACGACGACAGCTCGTCCTGTTTCATGCTCCTCAGAAAGTCCAGCGTGATCTTCACAAAAGTTTCTCTGGTCCTCTTCCTCTGTTCTTCTTCTTCCCTTTGACTCTCTAAGCATTCTGGGTAATCTGGACTCAGAAGCTTCTGGATCTTCTTCAGCTCGTTCTTCACAAACGTGATGATGTTGTCCTCCAGCAGCTGGAACAGAATACTTTATGAATGAGCCAATCAGACTGAAATCATGGAGCCAAACATCAGATCCATGTTGGACACACTGACACTCCGCTGGTCTACAAAGAGCAGCATGGAGATGACTGTGAACAGAACAGATGTAAAAGAAGTTGTTGTACATGTACAGACCATAAATATGGAGTCCAGCTGTGTTTGATGGGCAGACTGACCACGTCGAACCTCTGAGCTCTCCTGGTCCACTCTGTGGAGGAATCATGAAGAATTAGTTCAAGCAGAGGGTAAAGGTCAAGCAAGAGACATTTGGACAATGACCGATTTAGATGACTTGCAGCTGTAAATGTTCAACAGTTCATTTTCAACAGAAATTCATTCAGTATTTAAAGCATTATATTTTATCTCAAACACAGTTTACAGGTATAACCACAAGTTCTTGAGGTATTACTTTGAAATAAAGCTAAATTCCAATAACGATCAATGGGAGCAAAGTCCAGTTACAACAGTTATCAGAAAAATCCAAGTCAAGCCCCCTTTTTTATTTGTTAATAGCTACAAAGCATGTAGAAAAAGAAAGTCAGCCATCAGAGATGACAATAGTTACTCCTTAACTCAACAACAAGATGAAATACATGATTCTGGTTTCCGAACAAGGCAGAACGGTGACGCTCTGATTAGTACTGTTGTTTTTCAAAAAAGCAAAAAGTTAAACAGAACGTGAAAATGTGCCAAACATGGAAAAATACAGTTCAGTCTTAGTCTTTTCCAGGAACGAGGACACAACTGGGGAGGCAGGGACACAAAGGGACCTAAGAGGGAACTAACTCACTGGAGCGACCAGATTAATGTTTTTACCAACATCAATTTAGCTCTATTTGAACAAATAAGATTTTTCTTTCAGTGACAGCACTTCCTGTTTGAGCTTTAGATTGCATCTCTTTAATTTTTCTTTCCTGCTAGTGCAACTTTCATGGCCTTCCCTGCTTAAACTTGTTAACATGCTGTTCTGCATGGCGTGATGTTGCAAATTGCTGAGTGTCAGATTTGTTTCCTTGTGCCTTCGTACACACCGCCAAGGCAGCAGCAAAAGTTGACGTGTGTTGTGATCAGTGTTGGTCAAGTTACTTGAAAAAAAGTAATCAGTAACTAATTACTGATTACTTCCCCAAAAAAGTAATCCCGCTACTTTACTGATTACTTATTTTGAAAAGTAATTAATTACTTAGTTACTTAGTTACTTTTTAAAAACATGATTTACAACCTGAATAGGTGATAAAGCGATAGATCTTTCAGCCCAATTCTACTTTTTCTGCATAATCATCATACAAAATGTAATCAAATGGAAAAATCTCTTTTTAAAACTTGTTTTATTAGTTTTAATCTTTTAACTTTATGCATCAAGCAAAAATTTAATTATCTGCAACATTCTCTGACTGGAAGAAATTAGTTTAACATTTAAACCTATTTTCTGCACATTCCAGCTCATAAAATAAAATATTTTGTGTGTTTACACTCAGTCTTTCAAATAGATGCAAGTAAAACACAGCAGAAAATAAATAAAGTCAAAGACTAGCGGTCCTGTTGCTCTATTTTCACCTGTAAAGCAGGAGTGGGGTAGGCGGAGGTTTACCCTGGTGCAGGTGTGCAGCGGTCAGTGGAAGAATCCGCGAGTTTCTCTGGGAGTTTCCCATTACGTCGTAGCTACTCGGTGCTTGTTTGGAAGTTTAGGGGTTTTTTCGCTGTAAAAAGAAGTTTTCTTCCCACGCACAACGGACACTAATGTTTTTGTCACTTTTTATGGAATCAAACTCAAAGTAAGGTCAGTACTTCCACGCTTTAAACGCTGCACGCTCATACTCTCTCTGCACTCGATATATGATCCATTGTTGATCTGCACACAGCTGTTGTCACGAACGTCGCGCTTGCTTACGTCACTGTCATGAGACATTCTCGCAAAAAATCACGGTTTTAGTAACGCAGTAACGCAGCGTTCCTACGGGAAAGTAACGGTAATCTAATTACCGTTTTTGCAATAGCAATCCCTTACTTTACTCGTTACTTGAAAAAAGTAATCGGATTACAGTAATGTGATACAAGTAACGCGTTACTGCCCATCTCTGGTGTTTACCATGTGCAGCACACATTTCCGTCAACAGTTCAGTGAGCAGCAGATGAACTGATCTCCAAAAGGCACAAAGTCAGAGAGGAAACTTTTTTTTCTACATTTTAGAAGATTTTTATTTGATGGATTTTCAGAAAAGTGGAGAAAAATGTTGAGTGACTTCAGTTTTAAGTAAAAATAACAACCAGTGTTTGAGTCATTTTTTAAGCTTTGAGTTTTATGAGTCAAAGTGAAATCTGTGCAGCAGAGTTGGTGTTACGTCCTCTAACTTCCTCCAACATACAGCACGTGACTGATGGAAGAAAACATGAGCACGAGCATCACTTCCTGTTTGCTGAAGTAGATTTTCAGTTGTTTAGAAACCAAAGGCTTGTTTTTAAGAGACGGTTTAAATGGGATTGAGGGAATGACGTGTTTGCACTGCAGTTCATATCCAACAACATCAAGCAGTTAAATCAAAGAGTTCATTTTACTAACAGCTCACCTCTCTGCAGCAGACGGAGGCTGGACTTTAAAATTAATCCAGTGATTTCCAGACTGGTCACTCTTTAAGGACACACAGCTGGGTTTAGGTCCAGGTTTGAGTCTCTGATGGAGCCTAAAAGCAGGTTAAATAAAATTAAAGCACATCTAAGCCGATCACATTTGAGACATTGTAGCAGTGACATTAGCTTACTCAGATAACTGTCTTTGTTCAACTTTATTGATCAATTTTTTTACTCGGTCGCTCTTACAGGACACGGAGCTGGGTGGAGGTCCAGGTGGGTTCCTGTGAATAATGATGGAGCAGAGATGTGAGTGCTGAGCTGTGACATGGAGAAGAGTCACGGACAGTTAGAGATGGTCATCTCACCTCTGAGCTTTGGTCTCATGTTCCCCACACAGAGTGGTTTTAGAGGGAGGGGCTCCCTCCTCTCTGTCCTCACACTGATCCATGCTGCTCAATCCACATCAGCTCACACACACTTTCTACCTTCACCTGCAGAGGAAACACGAAGCATTCATGTGCACATCAGCTGAGAGCTGCAGAGGTCAAAAAAGTGTCACAGAGCCGAGTTCAGCCTCCAAATCCTCCATTACTGTAGTTCAACAAAGCAGCAGGTCAAGCACGGCTGTAGAAATGGCAGCGAGCAGCTTTATTTCAGGACCAAGCTGACTGCTTACACAGTGATCACACTTTAACTGCTAGCTAAGCTAACTAGAAGTTAATCAGCTAAAGAGTTAATGAGCCCAGGACACATTTAAGCCCTTTTCCATCAGTATCAACCCGACTCAGATCGACTGGTGTCCCATTACAGTGTAGCACCACATCAGTGTGGGTGGGTTCAGGCGGCCCCTAACCCTAAACACAACAAAACACATACAATAAAGGATTTTTCTCTGGCACATAAACAGATGTAGATTTTTGTGCAATGACTTAATGCAAAGGAGAGACTCTTTTTATTTTCTTCAAAAGGAGTTATCCTGGCACATCTGTGCCAAATGTTGGTTATTTGAAAAAAATATATGATGCACAAACATAACAATCACTAAATTCTTTATGACACTGTGGAAAATTCTAACTGTTTACAATGTGCCATGTATAAATTATTTTCTATGTGCAACACTGAAGCTGTACTAAACCTCTCCTAGAACCAAAAGCTACAAAGCAGAGAAATGTAAAGCTTTTGCTTTTGTTTTGCATCAAAGGGGTAAAGTCCATGGAGAGATGAAACATCAGCCACGCATTACTGAAGCGAGGTAACCGACCACACTCAGGAATGCCTAACTGAAGGCAGCGACCTGTGCCGTTTGGCCTTTTCCTCCCTACGCCCTCTGCTGCCATGCCTCAAGCACACTAGTACAGTCCAGTTTAGATTGTGTCCTCTTCCTCTCGCCTGCAGGAAAGGAAGAATGGAAGGTCAATGCAACGCAAGAGGAATTATGGGAAAAATGGAGCAAAAACACAGTGGAGGAAAGAAAATGAAACAAAAGTGCACTTCCTCCATCACTGCTAAAGTCAACATAGTATGAAATTTCATCACCATTTCTTACCAGTGATGGGGCATCGCTGTGTTGCGTCTGCACCGCTGCACCAACTGGAGCTGTGGCACAAGTTCAAATTTTATTCGCCACATGCAGGTTGCCCTGCAGTGGAATGGACCCGCCTGCAGGTTACCCCTGCAACAAACAGGGGAGCTTGGAGGTCCATGCTAATCCAAATGTATGAAAAGCCGTCGCATGTAGAAAAGGTTTCACAGCAAAAGGACACAAATGACATTAAATTGGGGGAAAGTGTAGTTCTTCAGCTGTGGCTTTACTTTATGTTGTTCTCTCAGTAAGCACAAAAAACTAGCTGAGGATGGAGTTAGCATAAACAGAGAACTAGCTAGCTTTGTATCTGCAAAGAGACAACAGTGTTATTGAAACATGGCTTGTTCAAAGTGAACACATCACCAATGCTACTATATTACAAACACACAAAGCATTCACAAACGTCACCATGTTCTCGAGTCGAGGCCTCTCTCACTCCAGGTGCTCGCTGGTCAGCGCCCATAAAACGTCCGTTTGATTAAACCACTTCCTGTCCTGTCTGTTGGACCCACGTCGGCCACTGTGGTCCTTGATGGCCCGGTAATCAGTTTTTAACGTTTTTAAAGCCACTGGTTACTGTGCATTGGTCCCTTTAGCAGCCAACCTTTGCAATGCGGATCACTTCATCCAGCTTCATCTGAATCTTTTCTTCACTGTGCACAAAAAGGTCTGCACCTCTTCATGTGACCACAGTGCTGCTTTGTGCTCATCTGTTTCTTTCACTGTCATCTTAAACATGGTGAGTTTGATTTGTTTGAAGGAGACTGTCTCATGACACATCTTGTGGTGACAGTGAATCAGTCGATCAGTGACATACAGCCTGGCAATGCCACACTTTAGCGCCTGCTTGGATCACCTCGCAACCCCAGTGGAGTAGGTACAAAAAACCCTGAAAACCACAGTTATTCAATCTGCTAATTGAGGCAATATCGAGATGAATTAAGTATATTCATGTAGGATTTGTCACATTAGAAGCCTAACTTCAGTGAGGAGGAAGAGTTTCAGATGGAAGGGAGAAGCTGAAGGTGGTGCTGGAGGAAGATGAAGATGATAAAACGTAAATAAAATTAAAAAAACAAGAATAGAAAGAAAAAAGGAAAATAAAAATGTAAAGATTTTTAATCATCACATATTGTTTGACCTTTAAAAATCCAAATACTCTTAGTCCTAATAGTTACAATACTTTTATACTGTTGATCTGATTGCTGTATCTGTTAATTATCATGTTTTTGTTCCTCGTCTTCTATCAGAAACAGAAAGAGATGAAAAAAAGTTTCTCTTTCTGCTTTTAATTTCTTTGCACCTGCGACAATAACAATAGACTCTCTATGAACGTGATCACGACCTTGACAGCATGACGTCATGTGCAAAACCGCTATAGAAACCATCAGCAGGAGTCCAGAAATAAACCTGTCCACCTCCACACTGCCCCACAAACTCCACCCTGTCCACACAGCTTTAAAAAGTCATCATTGTTATTTTTCTACACATCATCACTGAAACATTCAAACCGACTCATTGTGGAGTCTTTTTTTAATAACTCCAAGCATGAAGACATCTTTTACAGACAGGCTATCGGCAACAGCTCGTTGGTCCAGCTGTGAGTCCGTTACCGTGAACTATGGAGCGGCAGATGTGTGCTGTTGGTGCTGCCAGGAAACATTACACACTGCTCGGGTTACCTTCACACGGAGACGATCAGCATCAGCCACAAACACCAAGAAAAAAAGGAACTTTGAGCAGGAAGGAAAAAGTCGGAGAGGCGTTTGAGGACACCGTTACAATCAGCGTTTGAGAAACAGTCAGTGCTGCATTCAGGTGCACGTGGGAAACTCCCAAATCATCTCTGGCAGGTTGTCCAGAGATGATTTATTTCTGCTGGTTTTCCTGTTTGAAACACAAACATCTGTCATCACTTTGTTCTTCCTGCAGTGTTTGAATAACTCAGCACTAAACTGATGATCGTTCAAAGCCCATTTCAACCTGTTGAAGTCATGAATGAAAGTGCAGACTGAGAGTGGATCACATGATGTTTAAGGTGTGTCATGTGACATGTTCAGTATTGTCACACGTCTAGATTGTCCCTGATATCATAACTGCTCAAACACTGATGTGAATATTTGAAGAATTATTACTGATGGCAGCAAAGTTTGAATGGAGCTCTCTGTCTGTGCTGATTTGTCGCCCTCTGGAGGTCAAAGCACAAACTGCATGATGTCACTGTGACCACCACAGTGACAGGAAGTGTTTTTAAATGACTGAAACACTGAAATGATGCTAACGGCTGTCGTTAGGCTCACTGACAGCAGTGCTGATGTGTTCATGTCAAACACTGGCTCAGGTCAGACTCCTTCATCCTTCTCCAGCGTGAAGCCGCCCTCAGACACACAGGAGCTCTGACCTTTGACCTCCTGACCCTAACCATTTTAGTCTCTTAGCATCTTTAAATGCAAATCCATCCAAACTGTCGCAGAGCAAAAGAAGCTGGAAGCTGTTCTATGAATGATGTTCATCCCAGAGTTTGTGTTTCCAGCTCAGACGTGTTAAACGCTGCTGCTGTGCTACGTTTGTCATTTCCTGCTTTCACTACCATCCATGTCAAAGCGCTGAAGTCATCTGATCACTTTAATGCAGTAAAGCAGGAGCTGTAAGTGTGGATGTCTGGATTAGCATCCAGACAAAGGGCTGAAAAGCTGAAAATCATTATTTGATTATTATTATTACACATCGTGTTTATGTGGAGGCACTTTTCTATCAGTCAGTGCTGAAGCAGACGTCACTGATCACATGACTCTGAGGGATGTTTCCAGCACCTCGCTGAATCTGAGCCATGAAGATTTAAGGCAGCTCTGAAGGCAAAGCAGGTCTGACCTCTGTTAGTGAGCTGTACCTAATAAAGTGGCAGTAAGTGTGTCAAGGACTCAGTCAGTAATGATAAGAGCCAGCAGGGGGCAGCGCAGAGTGGTGAGGCGCTGTCAGAGAAGCAGGCTCACATCAGACTGGTCATATTTCATCATCTATACCTGAAATAATCAAACACACGCGGAGCAGAAACATGTGGAAACATCTGGAGCTCAGTCTCAGTTTGAGCCCTCAGAGGTTTACCTCAGTCCTGCTCCTCGCACACATCATGCTGTGTACTGAGAGTCATGTGGTCAAAGCGAGGCCCTGGTACTCTGACAGAGAGCTAGCACAGTTATCCTAATGTGTGACATCACTTCTAGCCAGAGAGCATTCAGCTTGAGCATTGAGCATGCTCACACTGAGCATGTGCAAACACAGCTTCTCAGCTCCATCACACAAGCTCCACCCTCCACTTAAACGCCCAGAACAAAGGTTGTGAACAACACAGCGCAGACAGAGGTGATGTTCACGCTCTGTGTGGCTGTTCCTCCCCTACGACCTCTGATGTCAGAGCTGCTAAATTAGACTGAAGTGAAGCCAGACTCAAAGACTCAGAGAGAGAGCGCTGCTCCATCTCTGGACCCAAATATATGTTCCACCACCACGCTGCAATGTATTTTCAGATATTCAATTTTCAATTCAAATCAAACCAATTTTATTTATACAGCGCCAAATTACAACAACAGTCGCCTCAAGGTGCTTTATATTGTAAGGTAGACCCAACAATAATACAGGGAGTTTTTTGGACAGCCTGATAATAATGAATTACAGTCGTCCAGCCTGGAAGTAATAAATGCATGAACTAGTTTTTCAGCATCACTCTGAGACAGGATATTTCTAACTTTAGAGATGTTGCACAAATGGAAGAACGCAGTCTTACATATTTGTTTAATATGTGCGTTGAAGGACATGTCCTGGTCAACAATGACTCCAAGGTTCCTCACAGTGTTACTGGAGGCCAAGGTAATGCCATCCAGAGTAAGAATCTGCTTAGATACCATATTTCTAAGATTTTCAGGGCCGAGTACAATAACCTCACTTTTATCTGAATTAAGAAGCAGAAAGTTAGCAGCCATCCTGGTCTTTATGTCTTTAAGCTGTTAGCTGTTTGACAACTACTCTTTCAAGGATGTTTGATATGAAAGGAAGGTTGGAGATTGGCCTATAATTAGCTAAGACTGCTGGGTCTAGAGATGGCTTTTTGAGTAAAGGTTTAACTGCAGCCACCTTGAAGGCCTGTGGTACATAGCTGATTATTAGAGATAGGTTGATCATATTTAAGATCGAAGAATTAATTAATGGCAGGACTTCTTTGAGCAGTTTTGTAGGAATGGGGTCTAAAAGACACGTTGATGGTTTGGAGGAAGTAATTATTGAAGTTAACTCAGAAAGATCAATTGGAGAAAAAGAGTCTAACTTAACATCAATGGTACTAAGAGTAGCTGTAGATAATATTACATCTGTGGGACGATTATTGGTAATTTTTTCTCTAATGATAAAAATTTTATTTGTGAAGAAGTTCATGAAGTCATTACTAGTTAACGTTAAAGGGATGGTTGGCTCGACAGAGCTCTGACTGTCAGCCTGGCTACAGTGCTGAAGAGAAACCTGGGGTTGTTCTTATTTTCTTCAATCAGTGACGAATAGTAAGATGTTCTGGCTTTGTGGAGGGCTTTCTTATAAAGCAACAAACTATTTCTCCAGGCTAAATGATGATCCTCTAAATTTGTGACACGCCATTTCCTCTCCAGATTACGAGTCATCTGCTTTAGGGTACGTGTTTGAGAATTATACCACGGGGTCAGGTACTTCTGATTTGAGACTTAGTTTTCACAGGAGCTACAGTATCCAGAGTCGTACGTAGTGAGGAGGTGAAATTATTAACAAGATAATCGACCTCTGTTGGGGTAGCGTTCAGATAGCTGCTCTGCTCTGTGTTGGTACAGGGCATTGACGATGATAACAGTGGGTGGATTATATTCTTAAACTTAGTTACAGCGCTTTCAGAAAGACATCTACTTTGATAAAGTCCACTCTCCACTGCTGCATAATCAATTATTGTAAATGTAAATGTTATCAGGAAATGATCAGACAGGAGAGGGTTTTCAGGAAACACTGTTAACCTCTTAAGCCCCAAGCCTAACTAATCTCCTGCCTTTTGCCCCCGTATCAGGGGGCGTTGGGGCTTAAGAGGTTAAATGTTCAGTTTCTATGCCATATGTTAAAACAAGATCTAGAGTGTGATTAAAGTGGTGGGTGGGTTCTTTTACATTTTGAGAGAAACCAATTGAGTCTAATAACAGATTAAATGCCATGTTGAGGCTGTCATTTTTAGCATCTACATGGATGTTAAAATCACCCACAATAATTATTTTATCTGAGCTCAGAACTAAATCAGATAAAAAGTCTGAGAAATCAGACAGAAACTCTGTGTAAGGCCCAGGTGGACGATAGATGATAACAAGTAAGACTGGTTTCTGAGTTTTACAGCTGGGGTGGACGAGGCTAAGCATCAGGCTTTCAAATGAATTAAAAGTCTGTCTGGGTCTTTGGTTGATTAATAGGCTGGTGTGAAAAATTGCTGCCACACCGCCCCCTCGACCTGTGCTTCGAGGTTTCTGATAGTTAGAATGACTCGGGGGTGTTGATTCATTTAAACTAACATAATCATCCTGCTGCAACCAGGTTTCTGTAAGGCAGATTAAATCAATTTGTTGATCAATTATTAAGTCATGTACTAACAGTACTTGGAGGAGAGAGACCTAATATTTAATAATCCACATTTCACTGTTTTACTCTTTGGTTCAGATGTGGATACTGTATTGTTCTTTCTTTGTAATTGTTTAAGTTGTTTGTTGCTGGTTTTTAGTTTGTTTTTTGTCTTTTTGGAAGCTGACACAGTCTCTATGGAGATGGGTTTTTGGGGGGGTAGCAGGAGGAGAGAAGCTGCAGAGAGGCGTGTAAGACTGCAACTCTGCTTCCTGGTCCCAACTCTGGATAGTCATATTTTGGGGGGTTTAATAAATTTGTCCATATTTCTAGAAATGAGAGCTGCTCCATCCAAAGTGGGATGGATGCCATCTCTCCTAACAAGACCAGGTTTCCTCCAGAAGGTTTGCCAATTATCTATGAAGCCCACATCGTTTCTGGGACACCACTCAGACAGCCAGCAATTTAAGGAGAACATGCGGCTAAACATGTCACTCCTGGTCTGATTGGGGAGGGGACCAGAGAAAACTACAGAGTCCCACATTGTTTTGGCAAAGTTGCACACCAATTCAATATTGATTTTAGTGACCTCCGATTGGCGTAACCGGGTGTCATTACTGCCAACGTGAATTATGATTTTACTGAATTTACGTTTACCCTTAGCCAGCAGTTTTAAATTTCCTTCAATGTCGCCTAATCTGGCCCCTGGAAGACAATTGACTATGGTTGCCGGTGTCTCTAGCTTCACATGTCTCAGAACAGAATCACCAATTACCAGAGTTTGACCCCCGGCGGGTGTGTCACCGAGTGGGGAAAAATGGTTAGACACATGAACAGGTTGGTGGTGTACCTGGGGCTTCTGTTTAGGACTATGCTTCCTCCTCACCGTCACCCAGCCGCCCTCTTTCCCCACCAAAGTGATGGTTTGGTGTGGTATATGGGGTACAACGATAGTGGGTCCATTCTTCATCAATGGAAACCTCAAGGCCACTGGATATTTGAAATTACTACATGATGATGTGTTTCCCTCTTTATGCACTGAAGCTGGCACGTTCCCTGAGTTTTTCCAGCAAGATGGTGCACCACCACATTATGGGTGCCAGGTGGTTTCCTGGAAAGTGGATTGGTCGTCGTGGGCCAGTTGAATGGCCCCCAAGGTCTCCCGATCTGATCCCCTTAGACCTTTAGCTTTGGGGTCATCTGAAGGCAATTGTCTATGGTGTGAAGATACGAGATGTGCAGCACCTGAAACTACGGATACTGGATGCCTGTGCTGGCATTTCTCCTGCAGTGTTGCTATCAGTGTGTGAAGAGTGGGAGAAGAGGGTTGCATTGACAATCCAACACAATGGGCAGCACATTGAACACATTTTATAAGTGGTCAGAAACTTGTAAATAACTCATGAAAGAATAAAGTTACGTTGAAACCAAGCACACCATTGTTTTTCTTGTGACATTACCAATAAGTTTGACGTGTCACATGGCCCTCTTCCTATTGAAAAAACAAAAGTTCTATCCAAGATGGCCGACTTCTAAATGGCCACCATGGTCACTACCCATCTTGAGGAGTTTGCCCCCTCACATATACTAATGTGCCACAAACAGGACTTTAATATCACCAACCATTCCCATGTTATTACGGTGTATCCATATAAGTGGCCCACCCTGTAGTAGTAGGCTATGGTACGTGGCCACAGGTGGCAGTAGTGGACTGACCTCCATTGGAGACTGCTCCAGCTGCTATGTGATAGTCAGCAGATAGGCTCCAAATTGAAGATCATATGCTGTAAATTCTCAGTAACTGCCATCTCTTTACATATGTTTATTAGATTAACCACACTTATACATACTGTATATAACAACCAACTCTCTCCAGCCATGTTGGTGACTTACCTTTATTGGCTGAAAATGTTAATTTGCAGAGAAAAGACACAGGCAGACTATGCTAACGACATGTGATGTTACAACACTAGTGAAATATTAGTGTGTCATATATTTGTTCAATTCGTTTTTCTTATGGGCAAAAATATTAAAATCATGATGGACAACAGGAGTGGTGATTACTATGACTTTGTGTATATAATTGGCATTTCTTACTAATGTAGGCCAATAATAAATACATAATACCATTTCATTTAGTCAAGATGTTTATTTGCAAGACACACAAACAGACAACATTGGAAGTTGCAAATGTATTGGGCACGAACGATTTCAAACGTGGTGCAGATCTGTGTCACAAGTTAATCTGGCTGTAGGCTATGGCACCTGGCCAGAGGTGGCGCTGGTTGACTCGACTCCATTTGAGTGAACACAAAGTAAACTGCACGCTTTAGTTGTGAAGCAAAAATGCTGAAATCGGAGTAATAACACGTATGAGGGGAACGATAACGAAGACAAGATTCTCCCGATCGTTTACTCTTGCTGTGCTGTGAACAACATCGGCGTGGTGTTAATTGTGTGCTGTTTTCACAATCGTGTCGCGCATACTAATATCACCAGGTAAACTCGTGACATTTTTAAACATTTTGTTGTTCAACAGCAACAAGACTGACGGAGTGCGTTTGAGATAACCTCACAAGTGTCACAGATGACACATTTGGTGTTTATTTGCTGTTTTGTTGGTAGCAGCTCCTGAAACACAAGTCTGCCACACATCTGTTCGACCAAAGCCAGTTGATCTAAACGCCAGTTAATCTGGAATACCGACGTGTTCGTCAACCCCAGAGGGTTAAAGTCTGGTTGATATGACTCTTGCAGACTTTAGTCTGCCTTCGTATTTAAAATACCCCCATATTTACTGCTCTGTAGCTGCTTTTCTGATCTTCCTCTCCCTCCTGTTTGTGTGTTTGGTGGAGCTCACTGGCCGTGAGGACTCCACCACCCCGTTCACACAGAAACTAAACCACATCCCACAGTGTGTGAATGTGTGTGTGAATGGGTGGATGACAGGTTGTGTAAAGCGCTTTGGGGTCCTTAGAGACTAGAAAAGCACTATACAAATACAGGCCATTTACATATTTTATTGGCTAAATATGATTTGAACAAATTAAACGACATGGCAGCGGGCGCCCCAGAAATTAATTTTTTTAAAAAGCGGCGGAGGGTTGCCGCCGTTGGTCGTCAGCTATGAGCAAGCCAGCCTATTTTGTCAGGGTTTTTTCATTCGGTGGTAAAGGCGGCCACAGCCTGCACTTCATGAAATACACGTAGGGGGTGTCGCGGAGGCTTATCAGACATGAGCGCGCCTGTTTGGTAGGGATGTTTTTTCGGATTTTCATTGTTTTGTGACATGGCGATTTTTATACAAAAAATTTAAAGCACTATTTTATGATGGAAAACATTCAAGTTGCTCACGAGGGCATTCAAGCAGCATGATTGAGTAAAATAGTCTAGGGGGAATCTTAAATGATGTAGTAAACACATATAAATACACAATAAAAGAAACATTAATTGCCTTAAGAAAGTTGAGATGAACACCTTAGCTGCATCCAGCTCCTGGTGTAAAAAGCCTCGTGTTCGCATTAAGGCAGACGGCCAGGTGGCTTTCAGTCCTTGCAAAAGTGCAAAGTAGACCCTGTAGTATCAAAAATATGAGATACACATACGTGCTCAGGCACAGAAAGGCGCCAACAGCTTCAACTCATGTAAAACTTGAATTCATTCATTTTACATCTTATGCCATCAGCTTGTCCTCGGTCACAGTTTCCTTCCACATATAACTTTGCAAAAACTGCATAAAAAGCACTTGCAGCAACAAAAACATAATATTCCAGAAACACGCTTTGCCGATCCGATCAGCTGTTCATAACACTTCATACGTTGGAATAGATCATCAGCGCAAACTATCGCATGTCCGCCATTATCTGCCCCGAAACCAGAAGTGACATCATTTTCGTGGAAAATGTAGTTTTGTTTTTACCTTCCATTACCAGTATAGGCCCTTATAAGCCTATACTGGTGTTTTTAAAAGTTATGTTTGACTTTATGACTTTCTGTGTCGTTTCTGGGATGCTTAGGACTCAAATTGCACTGCTGGAAATAGTTTATTTTGATGCATATGCTGCTTTGTTTTTTGCAAATTTGCACTATAATATTTATTTTTCGTTTTTCCTGCAGTATATAAAAATTGGTGTATTTCAAAAATAAAACTATGAAGACACTCAAAATAAATTTCCTGTGGTGGGAAACTATTTTGTGCAACTTTTTTGGATTTACAGTTTTGAGGGATAAGCCTGTTAAATTTCTCTAACTAGAAATATATGTTAAAAAAACAAAAACGATTTTTGTTTTTTTTGTAGTTTATTGCACTTTTTTTGCAATTTATGTAGTTATTATAGACTTAATGCATAAATATTATTAAAATTTGGGCTATAATGGTTGTATCGATGTATAGTAACTTGAAATGCTCCCAAAAATGGCTCCACAGCATGTAAAAGTATAATATAAGCTGTGGCGGACTTGGTTCTATGGTAGGTCTTAAAGGGTTAATGTATTTGAGTTTAATTCAACTTTTATTGTGGAATTGTGAAAGAAATGACTGTAAGCTCAGCAATTGCAAATTTGATTTTTTACGGTGTGGGATATGGTGGGCCATGAAGGACACACCCGACCCATCCTTCAAATTTGGGGAAAAGGAGGATGCATTTGTCAGCCGGATTCGGAGGAGTCTACAAATTGGGACAGCCTTCGTCGCGTCGCCGTGACGTAATCGGTCTACAAATCCGGCCTCAGGAGGATGCAGCCCATGGCTGTATCCCAATTCAGGGTCTGCAGCCTTAAAGGCCGCATTTTAAGGCCGATTATATCCCAGCGACGCAACGAAGGCTGTCCCAATTCAAAGGCTGCTCGAAATGCGTCCCTCAAATGCGTCCTTCATTTCCCTGAATTTCAAGGATGTGGCGGTGTAGATTTCGTGGCCCAACATATCCGAGAATGCATAGTGCGGCGGTGGGTGTGGATAATTTTGCCGGAAAAAAAAACAGCGGAAGAGGGGCGCCCGAAGAGTAAACTTTAAGTAAGTACTGAATATTATGTCACTTATTTATGTGCTAATGTTTAATAACGAAGAACATTAAAACATTACTGTTGGCCACATGTCGGCAAAGTTATGTGACATTAGTGACGTTTGTACTAACTTGGTTTTAAAGCCTTTACTTTAAAATATACACCGTTCAGTAGCTGAGCTTAATCTTACAGTGAATGTGATGATTTCATGGATATTTAAAGTCAGCAATGAGACAAATTTATTAATGCCAACATATTGAAAGAACAATATTTGTCTCTTATATATAATACATTTATATATACAGTGTCAAAGGAACCTGTCTTTAAATGAAGATTTAAGGTGACAGGAAATATAAATAAATGCAGCTTGAATCTTTACTGAAGCTCAGTGTTTGAAACTGCTGTAATAGTCATTCACTGCTGTAATAACTAATAATGATTGAAATAATAACTATAATATTGGCCATATTATATTTACATTACCAAAGTGAGATGACTTTAGTCTCATGAACAACATCAGCTAATTGTTATTTACTAGCAAATCTTAAATGACTGTTCAGTACAGAAATGAAGCCCAATAATCATGTTTTACAGTCCTGTGGTCTCAGCCTCAGATACTCAACTAATCACACAGTGCTCATGTAGAAACAAACAAACAAATGAACAAAAGATGTTCTCCTTCATTTCTGTCAAACAAAGCTGTATGAAACGTTTCCAGCTGTTAGTATCATGGTTGCTAGGCAACCTGGGCAGCGCGACGGAGGCTAGACCGTCCCATTTCACAAGCCTCGCACTTCTTAGCGGTCTTTGAGTACGCAGCCCTTGAGAACTGTCACTACCCGATCCGTACCGGAAACCCGATCGGTACCCCGCATGCGCGAAGGTGTCTACTTCCGGTCGAAGCATTTTACAATAGTTACGGGTCAGAGTATCTGTTAAGATGTTAAGAATAATAAGTATCTCTTAAAATGTTTCCAATAATGAAACATTTCAATATAATGTAGACAAAAACTAAAAATAAAAAGATAGTTACGGATCAGGACTCCCCGATCCGTACCGCGCATGTGCAGGGGTTTTCTTCTTCTTCTGTTCGCTTAATGGAAGTTTACTCCTCAGTGTACGAGGATACTGCTACCTGCTGTATCCTGCTGTCCATTGTTTAAATGTCCCGGTAGTCGAAAAGGAGGCAGAGCTGTTGAGAAATGCTAGGAGCTAACTGGGCACTAACCGTATCATTCAAATATATTGAATGCCGCAATGTTGACAAAGAGAGGACGTGACGTAAGATTTGCGCATGCGGGGTACCGATCGGGTTTCCAGTACGGATCGGGTAGTGACAACACACCCGACCCATCCTTCAAATCTGGGGAAAAGGAAGACACATTTGTCGACTGCATTTGAAGGAGTCTTCTAATTTGGACAGCCTTTGTTGCGTCGCTGTGATGTAATTGGCCTACCAATACGGCCCGTGAACTGGGACACAGCTCAAGTGTCAGGGCCACTTGATACAATACATTGTAATGACGTTCGTTTTCGTTTTTGTCATCAGTCGAAATATAAAAAAACATTCACACCTCAAATAAAACTTCCTTTTATTTTTTTTTATGTAAATAAATAAGAGAAACACAAAATTATTCATTCAATCCTGTTAACTGCTTCTTAATTCTGTATAAATGCATTTCTTCATGTTTTTGCTCTCTTAGCCTAATACACATTAGTTTAGATGAGGTTTAATTACACGCCCTGATTTTAAAGTGACAAAAACTAAATTTCTGCCCCATGTTAAAAAAATGAATCAGATTTACTCAGTGGTGAAAGTCTATATAGAGAAACATGTGCTGCAACTGTGATATCAATTCACTGAGTGTTACTATGATTATGTTCACAGAAGCTTGTAGAGACTCAAATCATATTCTACTAAGTGAGATTGACCACAGTGATCAGGAGAGGTTCAGGGTTATCCCAGGGATTGAAGAATGGGTGAAGCTTCTCTGTGAAGGAGCAGCCAGTGAACGAGTAGATCAGAGCTGCAGCATCTACGTCATAGAAGGAGACCAGACCCTCCTCATAGTCCACAAACACCCCCACCTTCTCAGGACCAGACCGGAGAGAGAGAGAGACTGGAGGGGCGGCACAAGCTTTGTACTTATTTCTATTTCGCAGACATACAGTCCAGAGACCGTTCTGAGGTTTTAGTCCAGTGGTTAACTTCCTGTTGATCGACTCTGTGGCCACTCCTAATACCCAGTCAGTCTTTCCTTTAACCTGAACCTCAAAGTAAAATCTGCCTGAAGAGAAACTCTGCTCTCCTAAAACATTCGTATAAAGTTTAAATCTCTCTGGGTTGTCCGGAAGATTCTTCTTCACATCACCACACTTCACTTGTTTTCCATCGTCAGACAGGATGAGTTTAGGATGAGCTGTATCAGGATCCAAAGTCACGTCCACCTCATGCTGCTGGACCCTCTTCAGCTCTGCCTCAAACAGCTTCTTCATGTCTTTCCAGAGTGTCTTCTCCAGCTGAGCCACAGCTCTCCCCACGGTCCCCTCATATGATGATGGACGGACTCTGACCGCTGTCCAGTCCTTGGTGGGTGGAGCAGCTTTCAGGGAGGAGAAGCTTTGGAGGAGGTGGAGGTGGTCTTCAGAGTGTGAGAGCTGCTCCACCTCAGAGCTTCTCTCCATCAGCTCAGAGATTTCCTGTTCCAGATCTTTGATGAGACCTTCAGCCTGTTTCTCTGTAGCTTCCTGT